>NW_017304395.1:1787764-1789658 GCF_001594115.1 Trachymyrmex septentrionalis | reverse complement strand
GGGGTCAGGTTCACAGAGGTAATCTGATGACCGTGTTTGTCAGCTGAATGGCTCATTGTCGGACCACGCATTCTTCGGTACATCACGGGTGTCGATATACACTTAACAATATACATACAAGATGTCCCGCAATTTTTGCCAAGTGCTTTTACATAGATAGAGCGGACTAAACTAAGTCGAAAAGTTCTGTACCATTTTGCAATTTTCGCAATGGTTAACGAGATATTAATCACTAAAAATTGTCAAATATTGGTTTTCAATCATTTTTTACTCAAATACTATCAACTTTACAGAAAAACAGTGAAAACAAAAATTGCTTATTTTTTTCTCATAAAGTTCTGAGAATTTTTTCAGAATTTTTTAATATCGCATTTTCTCATATTGATAAAAATAAATAGTTGCCAATAAGAAAATGCAGTATTAAAAAGTTGATGAAAAATTCTGAAAAAATTATGAGAAAAAAATAAACAATTTTTGTCTCTTGTAGTTTTTCTGTAAAATTGATAGTATTTGAGTAAACAGTTGTTGAAGATCAATTTTCGGCAATTTTTAGCAATTGATATCTTGTTATCTATTACGAAAATTGCAAAATGGTAGAGGACTTTTCTTTAGTTTAGTCCATTCTGCTCCTACGCGAAAAATTTATCGTTATTTTCCAAACACTCTGTATAAAGTTCATTTGTATCAAAACAATGTAAATATAACACAAGGATATATGAGCAAAAGCCAGATTATAGCTGTTAAACATAATCATATTTCAAATAAAATAGAATAAAATATATGTTTCGACCAGACAATTAGATCATTATCAATATTGTTCCATTAAATATAACAATAGTTACATCCTAATAATTACATATTCGCAAGTTGAATGATTTATATTCTAATTACATACAATTAATTTAATTAAATAAAATAAAATAACAATACAATAATTTAAAGTATGAGACCTGCACGTTCTCTCTCTTTTCACAAACGTCAGTCGGTGTAGAATACATAATTGAAAGAGAGATCGCACAATTAGCTTGGAATTCAAAAAGGACTAATCCCAGACTAATCACAGACTGCTAGCAATGACTTTTGCATTTTAGGATTCAATGTTCCCGTCTTGCCTTGATGAGTTTTTGTTAATAAAGATTTTTGTAAATTAGATTTATAGGTACATACAGCTGGCAAATTTTACAATAGGCCTCGCCTATCTTTTCCTCTGGCACACGAGGCAACCATCCTTCACAAAAGTTAAATTATTAATTTAACTTTTGTGAAGGATTAATTGCATTAATCCTTTATTGCTTCATTGCTTATTAATTGCATTGCACCAAAAAAATAGATAAATGAATTTATTCAACCCAACGACACATATACATAGACCAAGCATTCCCATTGTTAGTGGTGAGAGATAAAGCTAGAAATTTTGACAGTTTATGTGGCGTTTAGGACCCGTGCTATTTCGCTCTATCAAAATAGGAAGAAACGCAATGGATCTTAAACGTCACATAAATTGTCAATTTTCGGTTTCAAGCTGTAAGCAAAATGTTTGGTCTATATATATTGTTGATTTAAATCTAAATTTTAACTTCCAAACCAGCAATAAATATTATTCGCTAATTTTAGAATATAATCGTAAAATATACAATTTATCTTTCGTTTTTTTTCTCCCATTCTTCACGATAATGTGTTGATAAATACACGGTTTGATATGTTTGTCCATTTTAAATAATAAAATGATTTATCCGAAAAAAGAGCAAACGAATTTTAAAAATGTTAAATATGATAACTTGATACACATTATAGATATCTATACGACTGTATTTGGAAACATCATCCGAATGCCTCCATATATCGTTTTATCCTTGTTGTTTACCCAATATTAAACAAGGATGATACACGGTAG
>NW_017304395.1:1761699-1787664 GCF_001594115.1 Trachymyrmex septentrionalis | reverse complement strand
TGTATAATATGCATAAGTGTTGTGGTGTATCTATACGCAAAATGATTAAGACGGCCATTTTTTGGCTCGTAAATCGAGCATAAGTATTATTGTAAAAAGATTGTTACGTTTGAGAGAGGATATTGATTGAACAATGGGATTTATTAACGGTATTTATATTTATTACTGACTAATCCGTACATTTTACACAATTAAAAATTTGTACTTTATTAATTTTACTAAATTGTTATTTTTTTGTTTCTCTGCAGACAGCGAAATAATGCATCGCATTTGCTGTACATGCGATTAGAGAGGAGACACATTATTTCCATAAAAATCGCGATAAGAATCATTCATGTGACTTATGCAATCCCGTGACAATTTGTTTCACTCTGAAATACGCTCACGTTTCGATTTGCGAGATATATGAACGTTATATCCCGCGGCTACAACAAATGCAATCGTGAACTTTACCATGCTATCACAGTAGGAGCTCGCTATTGCGAAACCGAACGATGCTTCGAAATGTTACCAGGAAACTGTCGCAAGAAATAGTGAAAAATCGCAATAGAACCACAGAGATGCGGCGAGACAAATTGGATTATTGCATGTCGTTACATCCGTTACTGAACAAATCGAGTCACGATTCCTTGCTAGATGACAATCGCGCGGATTAATAACGGTTGAAATCACGGCGTGAGTGATAAAATCCACGTGAATAGATATACTTATTGTAACTATTTGACAAAAAAACACCAGAACGAGACAAGTAAGTTTTTTGACGTTAAATCCGGGTTCCAAATTATGTTCCATCACATTACAATTTTCAGAAATTTACGTTTGAAGTCGCAAAAAGAGCTATTTTTACATATTAGAACTATTTTATGTCATATTATAACTATGATATATAACATGCTGGAGAAGTTTTATTGCAATTAAAATGAAGTATATTAGGACCCTCAATCCTGAAAAAGATTTTTTAGCCTATGGTTAATAATATATTCATAGTTAAATATAGGATCTATTATTAAAAAATGAATTAAGTCCTTAATGATTTACTAAATAGTTTCCAATTATGTTTATGTCCTGTTGTTCGTATAAGTAAAATTTTTTTGTTATCTCATACTATATTTTCTTTTGTAATTCGAGTTTACATCGTTCTATATGAATTGCTTATTAGTTTCATCGTTTTGCGTGAATATCCTGTGTTCAAAATTATTAGAGGCTAATATTCAGTTAATCGTATTGCTCTCAATCGTATTTACTTAAAAGAATAACAAAGTACACGATAATTTTAAGATCTTTTATTAAAAAAGGCATAATGGCCATAACGATCAAAGCTAGATCTTTAATGCTTAAATAAGTCAATCTGAATTACTATATGAAGGAATAATACACATAGTAATTCAGATTAAATTATTTAATATAACACTATAATCGTCTAAAAATGAAAATGGTTGTTACACTGAAAAACATGACCTCGGATCTAGTTTTTGTTGTTTTTAAAAATAAACTTTTATGAGATACATTGATCTTTACTTAGCTTGTAATGAGCGGTTTGGTTGTTATGAAATAATATTAGGTTGAGTAAAAAGTCATCGCGTATTTTTTAGCTCAAAGTTGTATATACAATATCTTCGTCAATAATGAATGAAATTCAAATTTAAAAAAAGAGTTTTAAAGCTTGAAATTTCTACTTTTAAAAGCTTATCACATTTTTTAAGTTTATATGAGTTTGATAATTTTTACATACCAAAAACTACGAGCTGAAAAAGACGAAAAATTTTCTTCTCACTTTGTGGATTTGTAACGTGTCCAAAACGAATTTGAGAAAATTTTCGATTACCTATCGTGAAAGCTTGATACTTTCCCTACAAAATCGTTTTTTTTTAATATTCCTACGACTTTTGATTACTGAGTTATCGCGGATTAAATAAAAGAATTATTTTGACTTTAATTGCTCATAACTCCATTAAAAATTGTCGTATCGTATAATTTAAAAAAGAGATTTTTAAAGCTGAAACTTTACTCTATCAAGATATATTTATATTGTTGGTAAAAAAGTAATTGCGGTTTTTACTGATAGATGTCTTTTAAAAAAACGCGATGACTTTTTACTTAACTTAATATATAATTATGAGGAGGGGGGGGAGACGCGCAAGACCTTTCATTAAAAGTCGACCCTTTTGTTTTTTTCTGTTCTCCATCTAGCCATGAGGGGATGAGTACTGGATCAGGAGATGGAGGTGCAAGCAGTGTAGGAGGTGTTCAGAACAGCGGCGGTGGCAGGAATACCCCGCCGCATGGCTCGCCTACCCCCATGGACAAGGCGACTTTAAAAGTCCATCTTCCCAATGGTAAGTTATTTCATCTCATTAAAGAATTTGTTGCATTAGGCGAGAAAATAGAGAAACCAATTGATGAAATCGCTTCTCACTACAACAAATAAAATTAGTATTAAAGTATCATTTTAAAGACCGCGATGTGAACAACACAAACAATTAAGAATAAAAACCACCAATTCCAATTCTGTAAACTGAACATCGAAATTATTTTCAGTGTCTTGAAAATCCTTTGTGGAGTATTCGTTCTCTACAAAATGCATTAAAAACATAGAATTTAATTACTCCAAGTGATAAGAAATATTGAAAAAAGGATTTATATCCGATAGGGATTCTCAAAAGGTTAGATAGTCAAAGAAGATGTTTAAATTTACATTATTATATTGTATGCACTTTTAGTGTTCAAAAACAAAGCTCCTAATAATTGGCCATGCCAAAACCAACTTATAAGCTTCGATATTAATATGTGCCAAGGAATGGTCGCAAGAGCAACCCTTATGAAAGCCAAATTGGGAAACCGAAAATAAATCCTCCAATTCAATGAATCGTTCAAGTCTTTTAATAATCAATTTTTCTAATAATGTACCTACACAAGAGGCTAAAGAAATAGATCGTAATCTTTTCTTATTAGGTTTAAGGATAAGAATCGTATTAAATTTTCTCCATGCATCAGGAAAAAAATTGCCACAAAATACCATCTGATTAAAAGAAATGAATAGGACTTCAATCGCTGAAAGAGGTAAAGCAGGAAAGAAATTAATATATTATTAATTAGATCAGGACTCGCAGCACTTTTCATTTTTATAAAGTTTATCAATTTAATAAGTTCTTCAAAAAGTACTAAAAATTCTATCAATTGAAAGAATATTTAAAAGATTATTAAACTTCAAGACGGGGCCAAATTGTCCATAGTAGGACCAACTATTTCATTAATGGATATGTGAGATAGAAGATTAGATTTTGTATTAGCGCAGTTTTTTTAAAGAAATTAATCATTTTCCAGAAAGATGAACTTTAATCAATATTATTGACAAATTTTTTAAAATATTTTTTTACTTTGAGCAATAATTTTCCTGACTTTTTAAAAGGCTTGCCGATAAATAATAAGAGATTCCCTAGACGATAAAGATTTTAAAACGTCATAAGCTTCCTTCACTCTTCTACCGCTATATTTACTGTCCTACGACTTAGGTCAAACCTTAGGGACAGATTTAGCTAATGGATTTGGATAATGACCGTAATATATCGAATTTAATTAAATGGTTGAAATTAGCAATGCAAGTACAGTTTCAAAAAAAAGAATCTAAAACTAAAATTCTATACTATGCTTCCTAAAATAAAATATGTGTGTTCTATACTATGCTTCCTAAAATAAAATTTGTGAGTGAGGAATTTCGAGGAGGTTGAATTCTTTCATGAATAAGATTGTTAAATTTAGATTTATCAAAATTTTTTAAAAATATTTTAGGTCTACTCGAATTACTTAAAGTCGTCTGAATTAAAAACCCCAAGTATTTCGATCAAGATAAAATAGTGATCATCGCTATAAAATTTATTCAAAACTGACCATTGACAAGAAAAACTCAAACTAGTCGAAATAATCATTAAATCTGAATCACTATTATAATTGTATTAACTGAAATTCGTGTACTATCATTTAAAATTAAAAATGTGGAATTATATATAATTTCCATCAAAGATTTATCAGTATGGCAGTATGATTATCTCTAGATAATCCCCAGAGATTATGTTGAGCAGTTAAAATAATCCCATCCACGGAAAATCAGATCAGCAGAATATTAAATAAGCACAATAAACAAAGATCCAAACTATCTTTAAACCTAAAAAGATAGAACAAATCTTAAGAAATCCTAAAGATCAAAGACTCAGTTTCGCAGTAGTATATATAATAATATATTTTATTTCCCTGCGAGAGAGAAGTACACATTGGGGAGACTGGGAGAATGATCAACTTAAAAAATCATCAACGTGATGTCAGGTTAAAGCACGTTACGCAGTCAGCATTATCAGAACACAATATTAAAACAGAACATCAAGTACTGTTTAATAAAGCACCTACAATAGCCAACATTACATATTAGGAATGTGATTTAGTTTCGAGGATTTTTTTTCAAAAACTGATTTATTTAAACAAGATAATGAATGAATACCTTAATCAAAATATTTTCCTTCGTTTTGTATAACTTTTATCCATCTTTTTGACGAAAGATGGATTCCGCGATAATAAAAAGATTCTGCTTTGGAATTGATTCAATTCAACAAATTTTTACACATTTTCGAAATAATGAAAGTGTATATCCTCTAAAGCATGTTGCATCAACCGGAACAAATAAAAATCAAATGGAGCAATGTCTGAAAAATACGCGGGGTGTAATATTTCTATTCCAGTTTCACTGATAATGCAACATCAGGTCGAGCATTATCATGAAGAAGGATCACTTTGCATCATTTATTCGCAATTAGAAATTAGTTTTTGTCTGATGCTTGTTTCAATTTGTATAATTGTTGTCGATAACGATCAACGGTGACAGTTTCTATCGGATTTAACCGTTCATAGTATACAACACTTTCTTAATCTCACCAAATACACTGCAATACCTTTGAACCGTGCGTCTTGAATGTTGCTGGTTGGCCTGGATCAGCTCATGATCTTTTTCGTTTGGGATTATAAAAATAGAATCCATTTTTCATCCCCAGTAACAATTCGGTACAAAAAACTCTTCTTTTTTTGTCTAGCGATCAACGAAATGCAAATGTTCAATCGGTTCGCAATGGCATTTTCCGATAACTGATATGAAACCCATTTTCCTTCTTTGTGAATCTTTCCCGTAGCATGTATAATTTCGTAATTGTTGTACGATCAATATTTAATTCTCTGGCAAGTTCTGAAGTGGATTGTGCTAAATTTTCGTCCAATAATGCTTGCAAATCTGCATTTTCTAGCTTTTTTAGTTATTCCGAGCGATCTTTGTCATTAACATTGAAATCACCACTTTTGAATCGTCTGAACCAATATTTACATATCTTAATTAATGGAGTAACATTAATTACCATAAGTTACTATCAGAATTCAATTATTTTTAATCGCCATTTTTTTCTGATTAAAAAACGAAAGCAACGTCAAAAATGCTCTTTAAAAAGTTCCATTTTTAAAATTATTGCTTTTGTTTTTTAAAGTAGTATAAACACAATATTTACTGCATTTATTGTTAGAAAATGATTAAATATCATGGAGTTATACAAGTTTTACTTGTAGTAAAGCATTAAGAAATAGCTGCGATCGGAATGTCTTCGATAACATTGACATTAGTGCCATCTCTTGCAAAACCTTCAAAACTAAATTACACTTTTAATACCATGTCCACGAAACGTTGGCATTCTAAGAATGAATTTGGACACGGAGATAATCCGCGAAACGCATAATTTCTGAATATTAAGGGCGCTTACTCTTGTTCGCGGCCTTTCGGGCTCGGCTTTTTCGTCCATAAATTGGTTTGTAGTGTTTCGATATCGATAATACTATATATCTGAATTGTGCTTGAGGTGAGACTAGTACTTCTACCCGAGAAAAATAAAATTTTCGGCTAACAAAATATCTGCAAATAATCTTTGAAATATCTAAGGATGTCACATTATCGTTTTTACCACAAAAAGTTTCACGTGTTTGGTAAACACATCTACAATATTCTATGTATTTCTTCGCAATGTTCGGTTGATAGACCAAAATGGTTGACATATACCACTGCAAATAGTTCGCTCCGTTTTGGATTATGAAAAAATCTTTGACTTTACTCGATGACTTCAGAAACGAAATGCATTTAATGCAGTTCTGTATGTGTACGCGAATTTTGTTTTTTGTGTCGATGGACCAGTTTTCCTAATAGCGCAAAAATTTCGTCAATACTAAAATGTCCAAAATCATTGTGATATTTATGTAGCACTTCTTGCTCTACAGTTTGCGGCACTTAAAATGAAAGTTTACCCTTTTTTTCGATATATGAAGCCGTTTCTCATTTCGTACATCTTATTCTACTCAGATTCTAATTGCGATCTAATTCTTTTATCGCGATATCCTGAGATTGACACACGTTCAAATTGAACTCGTATTATCCTCGACCATCAAAATACTATTCGCCCGACTAAAAACATCAACATGCGCTATCTTTTTTCCTAGCCAATCATCATTAACGCGTTATCCATAACTATCTTGAATGATATACCTTGCAAATAAATGTAAAACCGTTTTATGTAAATAATCGCTAGCGTCTCTAACTTTTAGAGAATAAAAGATCGGATGGAGATATTTATCGGTTTTTCGCGCGTTACATAAGCACCGTACCAAAATCTTGTGAGCTGCGTCACAATGTAATCCCGTCAGATCATTCGGACTGTAAATTGACAGGATTGAAGCCTCTATTAATTTTCTCTTTAATAATTCAAATGCTTTCGTGTTTATTTTTGATCGAGCTCAAACTTCGTTCTCTTTTTAAGCAATGCATATAGGATCAGCAATCGTCACGAAATTCTCAATAAATTTTCTAAAATATAAGCTTATTCTGAGAAAGCTTTGCATATCCCATATTCTTAGGAGTGAAGAAATTCAATTTTTATTGACATTGATTCCGTTATCACTTGGACGTACATCTTCCTGCAAAACGATATAACCTAAGAATTCTATTTCTTCATATAAAAATTGACATTTATCTAAGCGCATTCGAATAGGTTTTGTGCCAGAAAATGAAATACTTTATTGATATGAAGTTAGCATTTCAATATTAAAATTCCATAATTCTAATCTGAGAAGTTCCCATTTCCTTTTGACGAGATGAAGAGTTCTAAATATTTAGTTTATAACAAGAGTTCTGCTTAATTATCATTTTTAAATAATTTTTTTTTAATAGTTCTAGCTTCTTATCGAAAATCGAGATCAAATAGTTCTGAGTGGCTTAATAGTTTCATTTTGTGAATATCTAGAGCTAAAGTTCCAGCATAAAAAAATTTCAAGAAAAAAATTTAAAATTTTTGAAAAATTAATTTTTAGATACAATAGTTCTGATTAGAGTTCCCGCTTTTTTTTGAGAGAAGACGAAAAATTCTCTATAGTTTACAACGTGAGTTTTGCTTAATAATAATTTTTGAATAATTTTAAAACAATGGGATGCTAACTTCTTATCTAAATTCGAGATCGAAGTTCTGAGCAGTTTAATAGCTCTATTTTGGCTCAAAACTATTCGATCTTGATTTTTAATAGAAAGTTAGCATCTCATTTTTTTTAAATTATTAAAAAATAGTCATTAAGCGGAACTCTTTAAGCCTCCTGAGTATTCACTCTAGCCATATTGAATTGTGACATCATAAACGAGAAATGTGTTATAAGCGTCACGTTGATTTTTCTTGCATGTCGTTTGTAAATAAAAAGAATTTGGATGAAATGAAATGAATGAGTAGTAAAAGGCATGTAAAGTGCGTTTACTAGTTTTTACTCAATGCGCATGCGTAGTCTATTTTCACTTTACAAGCCTTTTTCGACTCTTTACTGACTATTAGAGAAGATAAGGAGAATCTCCATTTTTACAAGTGTTTTAAAGCGATCTCATCATTTTATTTCATTCAAATTCTCTTTATTTACATAGTATGCAAGAAAAATCAATGTATCATTTCTCGCTTTTGACATCACAATTCAATATGGCTGAAGTAACTCAGGAGCCTTAAACTTAATATATAGAACTCTTCATCAAAAGGAGAGAGAAACGGGAATTTAATCAAAACTATAATATTTCACTGTTGAGATGATAACTTAACAGACGCATTACAAAGGCGGTACATTTAATATTAGGTGTTCCGGTTTGTTTTGAGAACTCACTACAAATAGCTGTAGCTACAGATCTACTAAAGACATTTTGAAATTGAGTATGTCATTTCAAACCTTCTATATTTCTAAAAATAATTTAATATAAATTCTATGATTTATAAACATAACCTTACTTTTTAGATTGAAAATGGAACGTGATAAAAAGCGTTTTCATCTACTATTTTACTGCTTTGATTCGAAGAAAACGGCTGCCGAAGTTCACCGATTCATCTCAGAAACTTATTCTGAGTCCGTTCCATTAGTTAAAACATGTGAATACTGGTATCGATGATTTAAAAGTGGTGATTTTGATTTGAAAGACAAAGAACTTTCAGCCAAAAGAAAGAATTCGAAAATGCCAAATTACAGATATTGTTGGATGAAAATTCAACTCAAATGCTTGAAGAATTAATTGAAATGTTGATAAATTGACCATTTCTTATTGTTTACACGCAATGGGAAAGATTCAAAAAGAAGGCAAATGGATTCCATACGAATTGTCTGAATTGGCTATTCAAAATCGTTTAACCATTTGCATTTCATTTCTCGTCACAAAAAGAAGCAGTTTTTGTATCAAATAATAACCGGCGATGAAAAAAGAGCTACTATGATAATCCTAAGCGTAAAAAATCATGGGTAAACCTAGGCTAACCGTCAACGTCGATATCAAGACGCAACATCCACGGAAGTAAGGTTTTGTTGTGTGTTTAGTGGGACATGAAAGGCATCGTGTATGAGCTGCTGAAACTAAATGAAACAATCACTGCTGAGCGTTATCAACAACAATTAATCGATTTGAATTGTGCTTTGAACCAGAAACGTCCAATAACAGGAAAGAAAACGCAAAGTGATTTTAAGAACTGGAAAGGATACGGGCAGTAGGAATCAAGCGCAGAAGACGTCGCGCAAATAATATATCTATGAAGTATGAAACTTCTATAATCACTAAAACGCGCTTACATGTTTCAGTTCAGTTTTGAGCCTTCCTCAAAAACAACAAAAATTAAAATACATAAATTTTTGTTGTCTCTGAGGAGAAGGCTCAAAAATGAGTCGAAACATATAAGCGCGTTTTAGTGAATAAAGAAGTTTCACACTTCATAGATATATTACTTGCGCGACGTCTTCTGCGCTTGACTCCTACTGCCCGTATCCTTTCCAGTTCAATGAATTATAAGGAGTCTTAGTTAATTTGATTTGCAAAGTGATTTTGTTGCACGACAATACTCAACCACACGTTGAAAAAACAGTTAAAGACACGTTAGCAGTATTTCAGTGGGAAATCTTATCACTTGCCGCGTATTCACCAAACTGTGCTCTTTCAGATTATTACTTATTTTGATCGATGCAACATGATCTTGCTGACCAACACTTCAAAATATATGATGAAATAAAAAAATGGCTCGATGAATGGATTGCTTCGAAAGACGAACACTTCTTTTTATCGCGGAATCCATTTAGTGTCAGAAAAGTAGGAAAAAGTTGTAGCTAATGGTGGAAAATATTTTGAATAAAATATAATTTAACATCTTCCTAAAATAAACGTGTTTTTTTTAATACCTCAAAACTAACCGGAATACCTAATATTATCTTCAGATACGTGATAAAATTTGTCTTTAAGATTGAATAATGAAAAGTAGCATTTTCCTTACAACGCATTTATTATTTACTCCTCGATTACCGATAATTGTCTCTGGCCGTAATCTGTTCAAGGTTTGTTAATCAACATAAGCTCGTTTTTCAATTCTTTTTCTTTACTAATACTATTCACGCGTACTTCGAATTTCCAGGACGTATAATTCTTCGGGCTAGCAAATCGCTTACTTCAGTTTTTATTGATTGATTTCCTTTTGTACGAGATGAGTAAGAGTAAATTTATATCCATTATAAATATCATTAAAATCAAAACATGTATATCCTAAGAAGAAAAAAGACAAATAGTTTTATTAATATTGTTTTTCAATACCACAATTCAGGTGGCTTCAACGTCGTCAAATTCGGTGATGCGATCGACGTTAGAGGTATCATTTCTTTGGTAACTAGTCGATTAGCTGTTGGTACTAGACATTATCGAAATCTGTACGCAATGAGGCTGCACCATCCCGGATCCGGAGAGAGTTATTGGTTGCATCAGGATACAACGATGTATCAGGTATAAATCGATATATGTGAGTCACGTATCTGGCCCATATTCTGTTATATTCTAATACATTCTGTTTCTTTTAATTTTCTTAATGTATCTATCGTTCAGGTACAAGAAAAGTATGAACGAAAGCATCCACATTGCGAATGGAGGTACGAGCTCCGAGTACGTTATCTTCCTCAGAACTTGAATGATCTTTACGAGAAGGATAAGGTCACGTTTTACTATTATTACGATCAGGTATGATGATACGACGATGAGCGATTTAGTAAGACGTTTTAAAAATAAATAACAAATTGTATTTATCTATATACTTAGGTACGAAACGATTACCTGCTTGCTAACCACTCCACACTAGATCAGGACGTCGCGGTTCAGCTCTGTTGTCTAGAGATCCGTTATTTTTTCAAGGATATGCCGCAAATTGCTCTGGACAAGAAGAGCAATCTGGAATACTTAGAGCGTGAGGTAATTTTTCGAAACAACAAATCTTGTCTACGAATAACTGGATTTCACTTGCATATTCACATCAATTCATCCTTTGCAATGTACAAAATATACGAAACGAATAGTGTCTATATTCTGTCCACAGGTCGGTTTACACAAATTCCTGCCACGCTCCGTGCTGAATGGGATGAAACCGAAAGCGCTCCGAAAACTAATACAGCAACATTTTAAAAAAGTTGCAGCGTTGTCCGAACTGGAGTGCATGTTCAAATTCTTTGATCTGCTGCGGGCGCACTATCGATTTGATCAGGAAAGATTTATATGCGCATTAGGGGTAAGTAATAACATATCGAGATCTAGCGTATATTTCTTTGATACAAACGAAAAAGTTGTTAAACGATAAAAGTATAAAGAATTCATGCCTATTTGTAGAATTTATTCACTTTATGTATTAATCACATCCAACATCGCTCGTACAACTTCTGTTCTACAACTTACAGTCAAGCTGGTCAATACCTGTAGAACTAGTCATTGGACCGGACTTGGGTATATCTTACATGGCTCATCGAGGCGGAACAGTGGTATGTTACGCGTTTTATATTACATACGTATACTTGTACGTTATACATATTTTGTGCAATATATATTCCATATAGAAAGATATTGAAAATAAAAGTAGCATAATTCTATGATGAGTTTTTCGAAGTAAAATTTCGATTACAGCCAACTAGGATGGCAGAATTTTCACAAATACAATCCATCCAAACGTTAGTGTCGGATTGCAAAGAACACGCAAAGGCATGCATTAAATTGAGAGTCGCAGGCGCCGCGGAGACTCTCAGTATTACTTGTTCCAGTCTGGATCAAGCGGAAAGCCTCGCGGATTTGATTGATGGCTATTGTAGATTAGTCACAGGCAGCAATACTTCATTGTGGAATAGAAAAGGTAAAAATAATAATTTACGTTTTGACCCTTCAATTCGAGTCTTTATCAATATAATATATAAATCGAAATTACATAAATAACGCAAATTCCAAGTTGATGATTCCCGACAATTTAGTTCGTTCTTCTTTATCCAAATGCCAAATTAATAATGAACTATGTAATGAATAGTCCAGTGATTATCAGAAATAGTTAACTTATACAATAATATTATAAAAACTTACATAAAGTAAAACCGAAGTCATATACATTGCGTTATTAAATAGAATCACATCGCTCATCAGATTGTCAGATTTGCTGTGTAGTCATTCAAAAGAACCATGAAATCGAAAAATTAGAGAATTATTAAAATCATTTGTCTGAATCTTGACATACATTCACACGAAAAAATAAAAATTCATTGTTGCAAAAATCTAGTAAATATCTTTAACTTTTTTAATATTGTTAAGAAAAGATACGCATAGTATCTCTAAACTATTTTATAAATTATACACTTGTTCTATTAACGTTAATAAAATATAAGTTCCTTTTTATTCTATATTTGCAAGCTGGATCATGGAAGAATTATCCTTGTCCATGCAAAGGTAAAACGAATCAGAAAGGCATTATTTTATATATGTTTTTGTATTTTATAAGAACGAGATATTATTTTATTTACACGCATATAAAATATGATTTTATTTATAGATGCACAACCACCAAAATATAGACAGGATGGTGCTAGTAGTCCAGCGGAGAAAAACTCGAGTAAAACTGGAACAATCTTGTCCGAAGATTATGCAGAGATTGTCGACGAAGAAGGAGATTATTCGACGCCAGCTAGTAAGTATATATGTTTTCATTATTCATTTTAACTAATTTTGAGCTAAGATCGAGAATGACTAAAAATGTAGTTAAGTATTTTTTATTGATATACTGTATTTTTTTTACATTTTGAAATAGTGAGAGATGTTTAAATGATTAATTTTCTTTTGATTAATTTTCTTTGCAGCTCGAGACTATGAGATAGTTCGAAACCAAGTAGAATTAGGCGAAATCATAGGGGAAGGACAGTTTGGTAATGTTCATAAGGGATCATATAAAGGAAGAGATGATCAAACCGTTGCTGTTGCCGTCAAGACTTGTAAAGTTGATGCGGATCTTGCCACTGCTGAGAAATTCCTCGAAGAAGCTTGTACGGAAATTCAATACAACAAATTATATATTCATTATAATAAAATAAAGCATATAAACATGTGTTTCCGAAATAATAAATTCAAATTTTAGATATTATGCAGCAGTTTGAGCATCCGCATATCATCAGATTAATCGGAGTTTGTTCAGAAGCACCGATTTGGCTTATAATGGAATTAGCCAGACTCGGAGAAATGCGTGCTTATCTCCAATCTAATAAACATCGTCTGGACCTTGCCACACTTCTACTGTACACTTTCCAATTGAGCACTGCCCTTTCATATCTCGAAAGCAAGAAATTTGTGCACAGGTATTTACTAACAAAATCTATTTATTATTCGAATATCACAGTTCATTATAATTAATCTTCTTGTAATTATTCTTCTTGTAATTAATCGTTTTATTGCAGAGATATCGCTGCAAGAAACGTGTTAGTTTCATCCCATAGTTGCGTCAAATTGGCGGATTTTGGCCTTAGTAGATGGGTGGAAGATCAGAGTTATTATACCGCGAGCAAATGTAAGCTACCAATTAAATGGATGGCGCCGGAAAGTATAAATTTCCGAAGATTTACTACTTCATCCGATGTTTGGATGTTCGGTTCGTTTTTTTTTTTCTAAAGCTAATTATAAATAAAGCATGTTCTATAAAAATTGCTGTCTCTGAAAAAACACGTTAATGAAACTTGATTATTGTTCCAGGTGTATGTATATGGGAAATTTTGATGCTAGGCGTAAAACCATTCCAAGGCGTGAAGAATAACGAAGTAATACGCAAGTTGGAGAACGGAGAGAGACTAGCACTTCCCAATCATTGCCCGCCACGATTATACTCTTTAATGTCTCAGTGTTGGAGCTACGAACCTAGTAAGAGACCGACGTTTAAAGAAATTAGAGAAACTTTACAGTGAGTATTTAAAGTGTTTGTCAAACTATAAATGTTTTTTTTTTTTAAGTTATATTACATACTCTTTTAAATCGTTATAGTGAAATTTTGCTAGAAGAGAAACATCAGCAGCAAGAAACGATGAGACGAGAAAACAGAAGAGTTCAAGCCATGTCTTGGGGTATGTAAAAAGTTATCTATAATAATTATAACAATGTTATGGCTCTATAAAATAATGTTATGGCTCTATTTTTTAATGAAATATGTACATGCTATCCGCTATCGATTATATCTATCAAATAATTCGTTTTATAGGTGCAGACGATGTGCCGCCACCGAAACCCTCCCGGCAACCGCAAAATACGACGGAGCAGTCGCAATTAGCCGCACCATCCACGTACATCGTGGCGCAAAGTCCCGAGGTTCTCACGCAACTTCTCAAGGACAATCAAGCCAGAGGGGTATGTCCCTCCGTGTACACGACACCCGCATCTCCCTTCAACACCCTGGCGGTCCAATTTCAGGATGAAGATCAAGTTCTAACAACCGCCGTTGTGTCCGACTTACCCTTCTTTGACCCCGTGCTTTCCGAACCGCCATCCATCACAACTCAGTCGGGTGATTCCACTTTGTCTGACATCAACTTAGACTCCCTTGATTCCTCGGATAACACTCCCCTCATGTCGAGCCTGAGCATTTCAGACACGGCAGTGCAGACGCAGTCGCCCGCCGCCAACCGAAAGCAGCAGAAGGTTAAAGAGATGCAAAACTTGTATGCGGTTAGCTCGAAGGTGGTTGGTAGCATCACGGGGGACCTGTACTCCCCCGTGCAGAAATTCTCCGTGTCCAGCACCGTTCCGTCGCCACCCGCGACCGCGTCGGTCGTGTCAGCCGCGGTCGCGGGCAACACCTGTGGCGAGATATATGGACCGGTCACTAGTTTCACCCAGAGCTCAGCTATCGTTGGTAATCTCAGTCAAAGCGCTGGTTTAGGTGGTAATTACAATGAGGATTTCGGGAATTTCGATCCTAGTAGTTTGAGCAGCAGTATTATAATACCGAATAGTAGCAGCCAGGCGCAGTTTGTTGCGAGTGGTTCGCATGCTCTCAATCAATCAATTAATTACGGTAACTTTACAACTAGTAATAACATGAGTCAAGTATTTGGTGGCGGTCAATCTACGAATCAGAATATTAGCGGTGTGCAGAGTGTTGGCGATAGTATTAGTAGTGGCGGTGGTGGTAGTAGTGGCGTTGTTTACTCTCGTAATATTAGCTTGGCGAATGTAGGTAGTTCCACATCAAATTCGGAATGTTTGTATGGTCCGGTACTCAAGTTCCGCGCACAAAACGCTCAACCACAGTTGGCCGTAGCTGCAACCGTGACCGCGACTGAATTGAAACCCGTCGGCGCGGTAGGACATTATGGTCAAGCCGGAAGAAGTAATCTAGTAGTGCAGAATCTACAGTCGCAGCCAATATATTCACAGAATTATCCACATCAGCAGATTTATTCGAATATCGCTCAAGCGGGACAACAGTCCATGTATCTGCTGCAAATGCCTCACATGCAGAATATCACGCGGCAGAATGTCGTTTCCCAGGCGGTGTCTTACGCGATGCAACACACAAACCAGCAGTCCCAGTTAAGCGGTGCCAGTCCTATTTACACGGCCCATGCTACGTCCGTGTCGGTGGTCCAAGCTCAGAAGGTGCACATGCCAAATTATACTCACCAAACTCAGTCCGGAATTAGTTGTCAGCCAGTGACTTGTCAAGTAACCGGCACTAATCATTCAGCGAACATTGGAATAATGCAAGCTTCCTCTGTTCCATCACACTCTGTTATGTCATCCTCGGCGACTCAGCAGAACATCCATTCAATTCCATCCGCGTACATGGTAGATCAACAAAAATCAAGTTACCTTGGTCCAGTTGATTATCAAGTGCACGCTAACATCGGCAATGTAATGACAAGCCTGACCGGTGCGCATCAACAACAAATAGCGCAATCTCAGATGGCTAGCGGCGTCGCGAAGGCGGCAAATATATCGCAAGTCGTGACGGGCGTCGCCAAAATCACCACCTTCGTGACACCACAAAAGCAGGATGAGCAGTTGACAAGCTCGACCGATGGCACCCTCTCTGGCTCTTTGATCTCTTCTGCTGTCAGCGACAGCACCGTATCGTCTAGCAGCTCGATGACAGAGGAGGCACAACAAGATCAGGTTTGACTATGACTGCCTCCTAGGAATGTGACAAACACGTCTTCTGTATTTTTACCACGTCACAGTCTTGTTTTAGTTTTTCTATCTGGTCCGCAACACTATTGTATCACATTACACCTTAGATACATACACGCGCGCGCATCAAATGTATATTAATATTACGTGCTTCTTTGGTGTATGCAAGATACGTACGCACTGGCTCGCAAATGAATCTTCTACTTTGTCGCAATGCGATCGGAGAAACTTATTTTTTAGCAGAAATCTTGACTTGCCGCTCAATAGGTTAATAATTTTTGCATGAGAATGGATGTCACTGATTATTACAATAATCATTTAAACTGCATGTATATAGCGAGTACGCGAATGCACTACCTCTGTTTTAAATTTATTTTATATCTATTGAGAAATATGCGTCTCTTTAATTTTTCCTGTATATACGTTTATTTTATATTATCAAGAAAGGATTGCAACATTAATAGTTACGAATTATCCCATTTTTGTAATATTAGAAAAGAACTTATAAATGTCGGATTAAAAAATGAGTCATACTTTTAACGTAATATCATTTTTACTGTGTGTTTTAGAGAAACATCCATTCACAACTATTCGATAACCTAACTGACAATTTCAATAGCGGCATTGATGACGAACAAAAATTACTGGAGCAACGATTATTGGAACAACAACGACAGTCTGAAGAAGATAGCCGGTGGCTCGCAAGAGAAGAAGTATGTTAAAAAAAACGTTTCCAGTCAAGTCCGTTTAAAGTCAAAACCGAATTAGCATGCAATTTATAAAAACTGAAAGATGCACTTATAATTGTATATAAATATTATTAAGTACGAAGATTCACTTTGATTAAAAATAAGATCTCAGTCTAACTTCTACTTGCAGTTGTTTTTTAAAGTTTATTGTTGATTGAAATGTTTTAATTTTTATTTTTCTCTTAACAGAAACGTTTATCGATTGCTACGAGTGGTGATGAAAGTGCTAGTCCTACGATTCCACGATCAGTTACTCAATCACCGAGCCACGAACCGCATTCTGCCTATACTGGCTCTCTTGGCTCGGACAAGAATTCCGATAAAGTCATTGTAGTAAAGGTAAATTACATTTAATGATTTTATCAATGCAAATTATCCAACGTATTCATACATTATTTTTTGTAGAAAATGGAACCTACACCTACAGCAGATTTAGACAGAACTAACGATAAAGTATACGACTGCACAACAAGCGTTGTTCGTGCTGTTATGTCATTATCGCAAGGTAAGGATGCAAATCGAAAAAATAAATAATGGCTAAATACACGTAGAGTAGCTAAATAATATCGAAAGAATATATTGTAATATACAAAACAAATAAAAATGTGAATTGCAGGTGTTCAACAGAGTAAGGCTGATCAGTATTTAGAATTAGTACGTAGAGTAGGTATCGAATTAAGAGCATTATTATCCTCTGTGGATATTTTGGTAGAAATTTTACCAATATCCGCGCATCGTGAAGTAGAAATGGCGCATAAGGTATTAAGTAAAGATATGGCAGAACTTGTGTCTGCCATGAAACTGGCGCAAAGTTACAGTGCCACTACATTGGATGCTGAATATCGAAAGTAATTATTATTTTAGGATTATCTCAAGAAATTGATACAAAACATTGAGAATCATCGATAAACATTACTATTCTTCTTTTAGAGGAATGCTTTCTGCAGCTCATATCTTAGCCATGGATGCAAAGAATCTTTTAGATGTAATTGATTCCATCCGTATTCGTTATCCATATGTAGATAGTCAGATTTGCCAAAGGCAGAGCAATGTTGTTAACAGAACACGAGAATCCACACCCGAGAATCGCATTCGTTCGAGTCAGTCAGGCGAACAATTTCTGAGGAGAAGTCAGTCGACCGAACGACAAGGAACAACCTTCAGACAAAGCCAAAGTGGTGATTTATTACACAGAATGGGTCAATCTGTAGACCGATCTTTGCCGGTAAATTAAATTTTTCATTAAGATTATTATAATTTTTCAATACAATTAGTAACAAATAAAATAAAGCTAAATTGAAAAATATCTATTTACTCAGGGAAGTCAATCCGACTTCAATTCCGGCAACAGCTTAGAAAGAAGACACAATACAGTTACCAATAGTCTTGAACGTAACTCAACAGCAAGAAGACAAATGGCCACTAACAGTTTAGAAAGAAAAAGACCCTCATTAGCATGTAATGTAGGGCCTATAAATAATTCTGTTAATTGTTTGCCTATGGTGCCAGTCACTTACAATTTAGTTCAGACTGCGAGTCCCGTCATACATCCAACTCAATCGATTACAACGGGTGTTAATCAACAAACAGTGTTTACGACCAACAG
Source organism: Trachymyrmex septentrionalis (assembly GCF_001594115.1). NCBI lineage: Eukaryota > Metazoa > Arthropoda > Insecta > Hymenoptera > Formicidae > Trachymyrmex > Trachymyrmex septentrionalis. The sequence goes on along the minus strand of NW_017304395.1, from coordinate 1,769,282 downwards.
TAAAGTTACAAGTGAGACTTCGATAAATGACAGCTAACAACGAGATGTCTTGAATTAAGGTAAATGGTAGTGAAATGTATTTCTTCATATAAACAAGACGATTATTTAGATGATTATTAATTTTAAATAATTGATTCCAGGACTTTGAATCATTGCTTGCAATTAGTATGTATATAAGTAGACGATATACTACCAAGTTACCCGTGTGTACACATCTACACTTCAATACTTTAACAACGGGAAATCTAGGGTACATTCCACTTAACATTCGCAACACTCTCGTGTATCATTTCATCCTTGTTTAACATTTGGTAATAACAAAGATGAAATAATGCTCGCGAACGTTATTCATGAATCCCAGTGGAATGCACGCCTAGTATTTGTGCTTTTTAGCTCTTTTTAACATTTAAATATTGACATTTTATCTAAGCGTACTTATAGATAGGATAGTATTCGTTAATTATAAGAGTAGGAAGTTTATCACTAGAGAATTTTAGTCACAGCTATAATGAAATCATAACTCCAAAGGATTTAAGATTATCGTTACTATTTGTTATATAATGGGGTATACGAAATGACGCGAAGTTACATTGTTCCATAAAAATAAGAGCGCCATTAATTTTATTAACATTAATATTGACATTATTAAATAACATATATTAAATGAGATAAAGGCCTCAGATTTGTTCACGCTATTCGTATTTATTTTGACATTGCACATGATATCGCATGTTTCAAAATTTCTTGATTTTATCTGCGTTATTTCGTATAACCAAATGATAATGTATACATACGTACAAACATATTTTAAAAGTATGTATATATTATATATTTATGCACATATATTTAAATATAAACAATATTTTCTCTTTTCGCGCGCGAGCAATACTGCGCGAGAATATAATTTCTTGTGAAACATAATCAATGTTGTTTTTAACGCAAGTTCGTAATTTCGTAGTCTATTCCTACTTAGGAATATTATGGGCAGTAATTATAATGTAAAAAGAGGAACTGAATGTGTTATTTTTATTTCATATAATTATTCAATGGTTATACTAGTTTGCGATATTTATATATGAAATGTTTTATTAAAAGCAAAAACCATTTTTTACGAATTTAGTTCCTACAAGATATTTTTAACAAGTTCCAGTTTTGCATAAGTATACCATTAATAGCTCATCAATGCATTTTGCAGCGATTTCATATATACGATGCATTTATCCAAACCGTGATCAAATACTTTGTACAGTTTGTAGCAAGGTTGCCAGATTTTTGTCGGATATCGTCGAAAGGATCATTTATATTGGCGTAATCTGTAAGAATTGACCAATCACAATCGAATAAGGGCAAAATAATTGATTAGTCAATTTTTACAATTACGGTATAAGTTAACAGATTATGACCTGTATAAATGATCCTTAAGCCTTTATCACCTAAAAGTCGCCCAACTGAAATATGCTTTTTAAAAAAAAAGTAGGAGACAATTACATTCATGTATCGATTTATCCTTGTTGTTAAACAATGTTAAACAAGGATAAAATGATATAAGGGTACGTTTCTGATCGCAACCTTGCCACAGACTTCTATTATAAAGACCTACGCACATACATTAAATATTGGGAACAGGAGTAAATATTAAGATTTCAACCTATCAGATATCAATTACACTGGAGGAATACATGATCTCTGATAGGTTGAAATCTTAATATTTATTCTTATTCCTAATATTTCCTCCATTGTGCGTAGGACTAACAATCCTAGACCCTGGCTGACTCGTCCCTTTAACGCAGAGTCTACAATAGAACGGTCGTAGGGTTTTAAATCATAGGAAATTAACCAAACATAATCAAATATAAAAATAATAATCGATTGGTCAATTTTCTACGACTTAAGACTTGACGACTGTTACGACTTTTATTGTAGATAAATTGTTGTAGATAAACTCAACTTAAAACCCTAAACACAATGCGAAAGCAACGGCGATAGGTACAGAGAAATCCAACATATGCATTCCCGTATGTTAAATTCCTCTGTTCTTATCGCTATTGCTATCGCTATTTCTATCGCTATTGCTGTTGTCTTCGCATTGTGTTAAGGGCTATTGTTGCCAAAACATACGTATTATGTGCGCAGAATAAGTACATTTGCATATTACGCATACTTTCTGTATACTTTTGAACTAATCGCAGAAACGTTAGATCACCTGACCTATTGGCATTTCTTTTCTGTACGTGTCGATCGACTAATGCGCACTCAGTGCACTTTAAAGCCGTTGTACACAAATCGACATAAAGATATACGTTTAATAAAAATACAGAAACGATTAAACCGCGAAATATTCAATACATTTTTTGTGCTATTTGAAAATACACATTGGGCATTTTACCAATTGAGATATCTCACTTTTACTTTTAGATTTGAATAGTGTACAACAGCTTTAATGTGCATTAAGTACGCACTAGTTCTACCAATGAAAAACGCTATCATTCTGCTCATCTACTGCGTGCAGGCAACACTTTTACATAAGGAAACGTGGGGAGTTAGCAGTTTAGTGTAATAATACAAGTCTATGAACCTTGCACTGTTATCCAGGGTTACCAGATTTTAGGCAACTTTTGCACTGCATGATACTGTATTGGCTACATTTCTGTCGCCAATGTAACATTAAAATAACCCAAAGTATCCTAAAACTATTTATACTAAACTGTATTGGGCTGTATTATATTAGCCTGTTATGCACATAAAATTTGAATCTTGCAAATTTGCAATTAAAGTTACCATCAGCTAAAATTTGTCCGCCAAAATTGCACCTGGGGGTCAATCATGTAATTTTAAATGAAACTTTTCAGATTTCATCTTTCATTTCTCATTTTTCATTTTTCATTCATCGAAATCACACATGAAACTACGCATAGCGATTAGGATAGAGCAAGACTATTCCGTCAGTTTTAACTTTAATACGAAAATTTATGATAGCAAACAATATTTCTTTACAGTGATGTACTTATAATTACATTATGGCTGTGTTCGGTTTCCACACTTACACGCTTTAATCGCTTATAAGCATTGCTTACATTGTTCGCTTTAGCGGTGTAAGCACTCAGAGATGCGTTCATAACGTCATCAATGACGTCATATTCGTACTCACAAATGGTTATTTCATCGAGATAGGACAGCAAAAGCGTGAGCAAATAAGCGTTTATTGGCCAAAAAGCGTGAGCATGTTCAATCCTAACCTAAAGTAGATTAGATCCATGCACGTCTTTTTATGATTAGAGAAATCATTAACGAATGTGTTGGATTGCGTGCATTTAACGCTCTCGTAATACTTGTATATGACGTCTACAAACGTTCCTCGATTTTGTGCTAATAAAAAAAGGACTTTGTTCACCAAGGAATTGAATGTTTAAATTTTCATCAATAAATAGGAAAAAGAATTTACTCATACAAAGAGAGAGATGACATTAACAGATAAAGTTCTAGTTGATTTAGAAATTGCACAGACTGGAAATATATACACGATATATCTCTAACTCCCGATGAAGTACAACGACTTGAATGCACCTTCGGTGAAAGAAATCAAGAGGTTATAAAACAAAAAAAGGTTACATTAAAAAAAATTTACAAAATTATAATATTTGTTTAAATAGTACTATGGAACATTTGCTTAAAGTAAATAAATATTTATTTTAAGAAATAATACTTAAATGAAAGTATTACTTTTTGTTGAATAAATTTTTATTTGTAAAAGAGAGCAAATGTCTCATTGATACTATTTTGAACAGATATTTATTAAAATTTTATAAATATTTATTTTTAATATATAAGAAGCGAATTAATTACGGTCAATTATCAATTACGTACCCAAGCTTAACACTTAATAGCCAAAATGAATGACTTTACTTATTTAATGTGAGAATTGACAAACTAAATTGAACACCAAAAAACAACGCTTATAAGCATGAGTTTACAGCGCGTGAGCGTGCAAACCGAACGCAGCCTATACGATTATGATTGCTTCTTGAAAACACAAATACAAACTTTAAATAATCAATATATGTTGTTCAGAAATATAAACATTATCGCGAAAAATAAACGAAAAAGCTCCGCTCTACCCTATACCGTATAGCTTAGATGCACTGGCTTCTAGGTATTCATAATCCGATATTCATAATCCGATTTTATTTCAACATAGGGCGTTTTTTTAATTCATCGATTGATCAATCGTATTATGCGCAAATGTAATGTCTGAAGAGGGCTCAATCCGGTAGCCGAAACTTGTAATTAATTTAATTGTATTTAAACTGAATTTTTATTTTATATATTTTTTTAATTTTACTTTTCTCGTTTGTAATTTATTCTTTTAATTGTGTGACTTTTTTAAAGAAATGTGTTTAACTCATACTTTATTTATTGTTATTTATAATGTAATTTTGTTTCGTAAAAGCTGTATTTGCGCATAATGCGATTGCTCTCTCAAAATAATAATCTTTCAAAACGTGAAAATTTTGTATATGTGTGTACACTGCATTAATTCGCTGTCATAGTAGCGGCCCGACTTATCGACGTTTATTTTTTACTCAAATATTATCAACTTTACAGAAAAACTGCAAAAGACAAAAATCATTTATTTTCTTTTCATAGAACTCTAAGAATTTTTTCAGAATTTTTAATGAACTTTTTAGTATTGGATTTTCTTATTTTCGATAAGTCAGCCCGCTACTATGACCCAGCGAATTAATACATTACACTGTATAGTCGTGATTAGAACGATTTCAACACTTTTTTCAATAAATTTTGGAATACAGCCTGCTCATCTATCGATTGGTTCTTACTTATAGATACATAAATAAAAATCAATCGTTTGATGAACAGGCTATATTCCAAAACTCATTGAAAAAAAGCGTTGCAACCGTTCTGTCCATGATCGTACATATAATACATACATAAAAATTTTTATATTTTCGCTCTAGAAAAAAAGTTACATAATCGACCCAGAGGCCCTTTTTATTCTCTAATTTTTAACGACAATAAGCGGATCAACAGTTGAGTTCGCTAAACGCAGCCATTGGTCGCGTTCAGCAGACTTAACTGTTACGGAGCGGATCCTGCGCTTACTGCTATTGGTTATGTTCAGCGGACTCAACAGTTGAGTGAGTGCTCGCTGCTATTGATGTTTTCTTCCTGATCTAAAATGCTGATTGGATGATCTAGAAGAATACACCAATAACAGCAAGCGTTCAACTGTTGAGTCCGCTGAACGTAGCCATTGATGTACTCTTCTAGATCATCTATAGTGGTGAGCGCTCACGGATCCGCTCCACAATAGTTGAGTCTGTTGAACGCAACCATTGTCGTTAAGGTGATTCTTTAGTAAAGTGCCAAAAATTTGGAGTGCCTCACCAGGGCCCAAAATTACAAATATCTGCATAATTTGGATAAAATATTAAAACTACGTATATATCTTGACGAAACAGAATGGAACATACGATAGTAAATCAAAAGTTGCATTTTCATCGAATGAAAACAAGATGAGATTATGTTTACTTTTCGAGATTAAATTTATATGCAAGTTTATGCACGTAAATGTCTTTCCAGAATGGCTGTTAATCTATTACTTTCTTATGACTATTAAAATCGTAATTTTTTTAAACTGCAATATTACAATCTTTGAGAAAAGTCTATGGTAAGATTTATGTGCAGTCAAAATAAGGCACTATATAATATGAGTATTCGCATCCGCGAATTTTTAGTCCTTTTCTTATTCTCTTACTCCTTTCCTCAATTCCTTGCTCTCTCTCTATTCCGCTGCTGAGCTGAAAAGATTGAAGAGAGAAGAGAGAAGGTTGAAGAGAGAACAAAAAGTAAGGAAAGAACTAAAAATGGGTGCGAATTCAGAATACCTATATTCTAGTGCTCTAGTCAAAGAAGCGTCTGCGAGCTTTATTTGTAACTATGTCATTAAGTTATACGTGAAAAATTACATTTTCAATATTTTTTCTCTCTTATTTCATCGTTAACCACAGAATTTTGCACACATCAATTTTGGTACTTCAACTTTATATAAAAAAATTAGACATTTCTATGATAACTCGATTTATCATAGAACCACTTTAAAAGTTACAGAATTGGGCTCCAGTCCATGGCACAGTATAACCATACCCAGTAGCGACACTGAACTTTTTTAATGGTCTACAATTTTTAGTGCACATGTGCCGAGTTATACACTTACGAATATGACGAACGTACTAGGGACTTAGGGCTGCCGCAGACAAAATTTTTGTTACAGTACAGTTAAGACATGAACTTAAGCCGATGAGCCAATCAGGATATTGCTTTAGATTTACGTACTCTAAGGGTGAAATCACACGATTCAAAATAGGACTGCAGAATACAGAATGCGTTATTAAAGCAAACAATCAACGCTATTCCATTATGCAAGTTTTGTGTGCTATGTTCACATGATGCATCAAAGATGTAACCTGCATAAATATAATTTAAAACCTACTAACTTCATGTTAATAATTTGTTTACTAAAATAAAATATAATTTTTCAAATTGTAAAAACAATTATCACTGCTGTAATATTTAATGTTTTACAATTAATATTTACGATTTTATAACAATTTTTTGAACTGCTTTAACGCATTTACTATCATTTTTCCGTATTGTGTGAACATAGCACACAACTGCTGATGGAAAAGGGCACACTGAAATCGCACGTAATGCATCATTGTTTTTTTTTATTTTGGTATCTATATTTATGCACTCAAATTTTGTCATTTTCTTTCATCCGTCTCGACATTTCGCAATTGCATTATATCAATCAGCATTAAATTATTTTAACCTCTTAAAATACGATGGTTTATTACAAGAACAATGACGCACTCGATATTCTGCAGCATCAGATGCAGAATATCGAGTGCGTCATTGTTCTTGTAATAAACCATCATATTTTAATAGAATAACGTTGAATGGTTGTTTCAATGACGCATTCTCTATTCTACATCTCAGTTCTCTTTCGCACTGTGTGATTTCACCCTAACAGAAATAGAAATAGCAGTAAATTTATTCACATAAGGCGAGTTTCAACTAATTGAAATTCACCATATTGCAAAGTTATGGATAAATTTACTGTTATTTCTATTTCTGTTAGATTATGTAGACCTAAAGCAGTATCCTGATCGGCTTCAGTTTACACCTTACGCATACTGTTACGGAATTTTGTATGCGAGAGTCCTTAAGGGAGTGTTTATATTGGCCATAACCGTATGCCGTATAATGCTGGATTCACACTGGATCAGACGTGTGTACAACGCTCTGCAACCAATCAGAAAACAGGATTTCACTTCGTATCATCAATATAAAATTCTGTTTTCTAATTGGTTGCAGAAGGTCGTATGACGTATGTCAGATCCAGTATGAATCCAGCAGTATGTCGTAATTTGTAAAAATTGACTAATCACTTTTAGAATATTCTCTTCTTACAGTGGAATGAAAGGAGAATACTCGACTGTGATTAGTCAATTCTTACAGATTACGGCTTACGGTTACGGCCAACATAAACGCTCCCTAACTCAAAT
>NW_017304395.1:1761208-1761599 GCF_001594115.1 Trachymyrmex septentrionalis | reverse complement strand
GAAAGGAGAATACTCGACTGTGATTAGTCAATTCTTACAGATTACGGCCAACATAAACGCTCCCTAACTCAAACTTAAGAGCCTGCCTTATCATAGTTCTACTGCAGTATATATAATAGCGCAATTTTCCCGATTTTTATGTTGGCCAAAATAGAGCATGCGTAAAATAAGCAAGTTGCCCCGTCTTATTTCCTTTCTTTTTTTATTGTTATCTCTCTTTCTCTCTCTCTATTTAAATAAACATTTCAATGTTCCACTTAAACATTTGTCTTTCAAGTATACATGATTTAGAGTAGAAATTTAGAGGAAAGTATTACGTGTATTGTCCATTTGAAATATTGTGTGAGAAATCTCGAGAGATTGGTCTAATTTTTGTGAAAGTGGTAAAATG
>NW_017304395.1:1733268-1761108 GCF_001594115.1 Trachymyrmex septentrionalis | reverse complement strand
ATTTGAAATATTGTGTGAGAAATCTCGAGAGATTGGTCTAATTTTTGTTAAAATGGTAAAATAAAAAAATGAATAAAAAGTAACATAGAAAATCGAGCAAAAAGAATTTCTTTTTATTTATTGTATTTTAAATTTATTTTTTGGACATACATGTATATAAATTTCTTTTATATCTCTCAGCTTCCTCATAACATTTTCATAGATATATAATTACATAATATTTTTTAATACAAATATACATTTTTAAGTTAATTTAATATTTTTCCTAATATTTTTCTATATTTTCTCTTTATTTTTCAATATGTTTACAATTTATTTTTATTATTATAATTTTCATTAAAAGTTTAGATTATTTTATTGTAATAGTAAGTTTATTCGTTTGTATACGTTGCATGTTCTAATATGCTCCTATAACAGCTCTTACTCACTCCAATGCATTTGTTGGAGTGCGACGCGAATAAGTCTAGTGAGTTTTGATAGAGCGAAAAAAGGATGGAAAAAGAAAGAAGTTTAGATGGTAACCATGACAACGCTAGATAACTTGCTTATTTCACGCATGCGCACTCCATTTTGACCAACACTAACATCAAAGATGCCGACAAGGAGTTGCGCTACTGTATGTACTGTGGTTCTACTGTGTATACTTCACAACATGGCGACAAGTCATGTGCTAGGACACCTACATAAAAGATGCCAACGTTCAGTTGAGTATCGCTATTGAGCATGGCTGTACTGATCATGGTATAAATATATATGATAAGCATTGCGCATAATGGCGATAGCATACTGGAAATGACTAATTAAATTTGTATCTAAATACTCTTTTCTATGTATCATAGCGTCAGCATACTGGAGCAGCCAAAATTGTGTCCAAATTCATTTTCCTATTGCGCATCTATGGAAATACTTCATCTTATTTGCACTATGACTCAGACTACACTTTTTAAATTACAAGGTATATTTATTAATTTCTTAGATTAGGTTTTCCCCTTTTTGTCATCATGATTCATTTGAAAAAGTTCACGTGAATAATTTTACATTAGGGGAGCTTTCCATTTAGGCGACACATATTGACACTTTGCATGCATTCGTTTACGCAGCGGTTAGCTTATTAGCGTAGAAATCACTTAATCCTTGTTTAACAAGGATAAAGTAATATTTCTGCGCTAATGATTCTGGTACACGTGTTAGTCGCGCGCGACATGCGATATCCAATGACAGTATATCTTTAGAATGAGAATATCGGTAAAGTTGTACACTCATTGGATATCGTGTGTCGCGCGCGACGAACATATCGCGCTGGTATGCCGGAGGCGTAACCACTCTATAAATGAATGCAGGGTTTAATTATGTTCGCTTTGACATTCACAACGTTTAAGTCATCCTTGTTTATTAAATATTAAACAAGGACAATTTATGTTCGCAACGTTGTGAGCAAAAATTGTAATATAACCACACAACTTGCATAGCTATATAAACATATATATAAAGAAAATTATCCAATTGCATTTCTCTTTTAAAATTTACACGTAAAATGTGATTGGATAATTTTCTTTATGCATACGTTTATGCAACTATGCAAGGTGCAGATATATCCTGAGCGCCAAAGCAAATGCAGCCTTTAGCTGCGGTCGATTTGAACACTTTCAATGCTTTTTAATACTTCTGTTCTTATTTTACGTCTAATGAACGATAAAGACAGAATGATGATTACAAGCGCTTAAAGCACGTGAGCGTTTAAATTGACCGCAGCCTGTGTGACATGGCCAAACATCGTATTTAGATACTTGATAGAATGCATTTAGTTCTAGATCACTAGAATCCGCTTATCTTCCCATAAAATGTCTAGTAAACTCATTTAATTGAAAAATGCAAGGAACATAAGGCCTGTTCTTTTTGGTTGAACTGTTCTTTTGCACCAGTTCATCTTTTTTTTCTTTTTTTTTTTCTGAAGGAAGAAAGATGAACTGGTGCAAAAGTTCAGCTAAAAAGAACAGGCCTATATTGACATGTCTAAAGTATACAAATCAAGAAGTATCAAACATGATTATCGTTTATTATTATTTACGATCCAGTTATAAATGTGATATTTTGCAGATGAATAAAATAAAAATTGTGCATCAATTAATAGAAACTTCGAATTTAGACATCAGTTCTGAAAGAAATAGTGCAATGGAAGAATTAAATAGTAGTAGAAAGTTGACCACCATAAACCAAATTCTATGTGCGACTATACTCTTTTGCTATGTCCATCATACCATGACGTGTCGTTGTTGGAAAGTACCATGTCCGACTCTTAGCAAATTTGATTGGACGCACTGGTGCACATTAAGGTATTTCTTCGGCTACAATCGCGCTAGAAAATTAATTGCGTACAATCTATGAAAATTCCTCTCCATGTGTGCTCTCTGAAGAGAAAAACTTTTGAGGCGTATACATACGCATAAATATGTCGTATCTGTATACACGAACACTAGTCCACACTGAAGACAGTTGAAATGTGGCAATAGTATATCTCTGTTTCGTTGATTGGTGCAAAGGAGAATTTCACCAAATTACAAATTTAAACTACTCTAATTAATTAGAAACGTCATTGCTAGACCTCCCTTTTTTTTATAAAGTTCCTATAATATCTCTACATATATTTATTTAAAAACAAAAATCTGTAGAAGATTTCTGCCGCAAAGTATTAAAACGTTACTTCGGCAAGCTTGGTATAGAAATTTAGGTGTTAAAAGCTGAAACTTCGAAGATGAATATTTCCATTTCGGCACCATTAGAGTCTTTGAAATTTTAACTATATATAGCTAAAATTAACATGGAAAAATTATTTTGATCGGTTATTAAATGTCGAATCTGAAAACGACCGGGAAATAGAGAATTTTGAGTATCACACGGCTGAACCTAGGATTAACGAACCGACAATTTCAGAAGTAGAAAGCGCGATTAAAAAATTAAAAAATCACAAAGCACCGGGTAATGACTTGATTCCGGCGGAACTGATTAAATGGGGGGGAAGTAGATTGATAGAAGAAATTCAGAAATTAATTATCTTAATATGGAATAAAGAAGCATTGCCGGAACAATGGAAAGATTCAATTATAATCCCGATTTTCAAAAAGGGGGACAAAATGAGTTGTAATAATTACCGGGGTATCTCACTTTTACCTACATGCTATAAAATTCTGTCGAATATTTTATTAATGAGGCTTGTACCATATGCAGATGAGATAATTGGAGATCATCAATGCGGCTTTAGGAGAAATAGATCGACTGCAGACCAAATCTTTACTATTCGGCAAATCTTGGAGAAAAAATGGGAATTCGACCAATCGGTACATCAACTTTACATTGATTTTAAAAAAGCGTATGATTCGATAAAACGGGAGAAAATGTATGAAATTTTAACTCGGTGGGGGATACCCAAAAAATTGGCTAACTTAGTCCAAGTTTGTTTAAAAGATACCAGAGGTAGAGTAAGAATAGGTAATCAAATGTCGGAAACTTTTAATATTCATAGCGGATTAAAGCAGGGGGATGCATTGTCACCTCTTCTGTTTAATCTAGTATTGGAATATGCTATTAAAGAAATGCAGAAGAGTAATGATGGTTTGCAGTTGAACGGTACAACACAAATATTAACATATGCGGACGATATTGCTTTGTTGGGAGATAATAAAGAAACACTAATAAATAACGCTAAAATTCTATTAGATAAAACGAAAGAACTGGGGCTGCAAATAAACGTTGAAAAAACTAAATATATGGTCACTGATAGAATTCAGAATATTCATAATAACGGAAACCTGGTCGTCTGTGATAAAATTTTTGAACGGGTTAGCAATTTTAAGTATTTAGGATCGATTTTAAACCAAACTAATGAAATAAGAGAAGAGCTCAAGAGAAGAATTAATTTGGGGAATGCGTGCTTCTATTCGGTTAAGAAACTACTCGGTTCGCGGATATTGTCTAGGCGCTTAAAAATTAGAATTTACAGAACGATTATTTTACCGGTAGTCCTTTATGGCAGCGAAGCGTGGTCACTTACATTACAAGACGAGAAAAGATTTAGGGCTTTCGAAAATAAAGTACTTCGAAAAATCATCGGGGCAAAACGCGATGAGGAAACGGGCGAATGGAGAAAATTACACAACGCAGAATTACATCAATTATATAATAGTCCGGATATTATTAATGTCATAAAATCGCGTCGATTAAGATGGGCAGGTCACGCGGCGCGTATGGATGAGAATCGAATTGCATATAAAGTACTAATTGGTAAACCGGATGGGAAAAGACCATTGGGTAGACCAAGACGTAGATGGGAAGAAAATATTAGAATGGACCTTAACGAAATGGGGTACGAGGGTCACAAATGGAGGGATCTGGCTCAGGGACGGGAACAGTGGCGGGATTTGGTATTTGCGGCAATGAGCTTTCGAGTTCCTAACGCCTAATAATAATAATAATAGATAAAATTATTTTAAACATAATATCCAAATTTCAAAAATATCAACTCAATTTCTAAATAGGAACTCAATTTCTCAGAGAAATACATTAAAACCGTCGTATATAAAATAACGATATAAAATAAAGATATAAATAAACATAGAAATTGATTAAATCGTGAAATACACAATACGTTTTATTGTACTATTAGGTAAAATATGTATTTCATAATTCGAAATATTTGTATTTCATTTTTACATTTAAATAAAATCAGTGTACAATGGCTTTAATATGCACCAGTGCGCACTAATGTTTTCCTAAAGTTCCTTTAATGAGAGTCAAGTAGTGAGGAGCGCCAACCTCGTGATTGGTCAGATTTCGAGTTCCTTTTAACACCGTCCTTTGCGGATGTGGTAGTAAATCTATGAATTAGTGTGAGTAATGTTTGCAATTAGTGTTTCATGGTATAGTAATACAAAAAGACGCGAACGCGAAATCGGACTATCAACTGTCAACCATGGTAGAATTGTGCTGTTTCTGGCCGGTACTCGGCAATGGCGTTCTTTCGTTCTTATGTCGTGACTTTTATTAAAGGAACTCTAGTGCTTCCAATGCGAATTCGCTATCTGTGTCGATGTGTGTCACCTAAAAGTTCTAATTGAACGTTCCCTAGGTTTATTAGATCTCCGGTTACGAAAGCGGAACGTACGCGTCATCACGGCTCCGGAGTTGGCGTTTATTGAAAATAGATTTATTTGCGTTGCTTGAAATCCCCAAAAGTTTTTACATTTTAAATGAGATGAATATACAGGGTTGGCCATATTCGACGGAAAGATGTTTTTTTGTTTTAATCATGGGAAAAAAACACATTTTTTGCTTTTCATTGTAAAAGCCATTTAATATGGTTCAAGGAGATTTGTGTACATTATTTGTTGAATATGATATCTCTTAAATGATCGCCTTGAGCCTGCATGGCGAGTAGTGCCCGTTTTGCAGCGTTTTCCATCGTTTTGAACAATGTTTCGGCCGATATGGCGGCTATTTCCTGTCGGATGTTGGTCTTAAGTTCGTCTAGGGTCCTTGGCTTGTTGACATAAACCTTTGATTTCAAATAGCCCCACAGAAAGAAGTCTGGAGCCGTTAAATCTGGTGAACGCGGTGGCCATTCAAAATCACCATTTTTTGACATCAAACGTCCAGGGAACAATTGTTTTTTTTTTTTTAACGGCTCCAGACTTCTTTCTGTGGGGCTATTTGAAATCAAAGGTTTATGTCAACAAGCCAAGGACCCTAGACGAACTTAAGACCAACATCCGACAGGAAATAGCCGCCATATCGGCCGAAACATTGTTCAAAACGATGGAAAACGCTGCAAAACGGGCACTACTCGCCATGCAGGCTCAAGGCGATCATTTAAGAGATATCATATTCAACAAATAATGTACACAAATCTCCTTGAACCATATTAAATGGCTTTTACAATGAAAAGCAAAAAATGTGTTTTTTTTCCCATGATTAACAAAAAAACATCTTTCCGTCGAATATGGCCAACCCTATTCGGATATTGAAAGAGAGAAAGTGAAGATGCTGAATGCAAAAAGTACATGCAACGCAAACAAACCTATTTTCACGGGAAAATTTAGGGCCTCGGCACAAAGATAGTCATAACTGAGTCGAGAAACGTGAATCGTAGTCAACACATAATGTTTTATCAATAATTACATTTACATAGCAGATATGCTTAAAGGGGTTTAATAACATTCGTAGTTATGAAATTGGCCAATCATAGCTGTTCTTTGGAAGAATGACTGTGTTTGGCTAGTTTTATAATTACGGATGTTATTAAACCCGATTAAGGGTGACATATAAATGTAATTAATATACAACTACGACTTACGTTCTACGACTCAGGCTACGGTCCACTTGATGCTACGAGTGCTTCAAAACATTATTTGATTGGTTAGTTAGTAAAATTCTTTCTTCCGATTGATCAATCAAAAGTTTCGAAGCATTTTAGCGTCGAACGAACCGCAAATCAGCCCGGATCTACAATAGATTTTTAAGCCTAAAGAATGGACGAATTACAATTAATTATTCTCCTTGCATTCGACTGTAATTGGTTAATTTCTTACGGCTTAAAGCTTAAAACACCTATTATAGATCCGGACTTACGGTCGCTTTGTGCTTAGGCTCTTATGCTTGTTCTACAATAGGGTCATAAATCATAAGTTGTAAGAAATTGACCAATTGCAGTCGATTATTTTTTCATTCAACTATGATTGATTAATTTCTTACGGTTTACAACTTGCAACACTATTGTAGAACAAGTATTAGGCCACAATAGGACCGTAAGCCGTAAGAAATTAGCCAATTACAGTTGAATATGAAAAAAATAATCTCTGATTGATTAATTTCGTATAGTTTACGGCTTGCAATCCTATTGTAGAACAAGCTTTACTCCGGATGTACAATAGATTTTTAGGCCTTAGCCATAAGGAATGGACGAATCACAATCAATTAGTGTGCCGTCACGTACAGCCCGTAATTCGTAATCCGCATCGGATGTTGCAAAAGTTACTAGGGATTGCGTATGGCAGACATTTTTCACGTAATTCGCAACTACATAAAAAGAGAGTTTTAGTGTAGTCTAGTGCAGGAATAGAAAACAGATCATTTGTTGTATTCACGATAATTTCTACATATATTGTACAGTAAATATTATTTTATTAAATGCTGTTAAATATCTATAAACTGTTATAAATATGAATTAAATGTGTTTGACATCGGAGTGCAATTGCGTTGCGTGCTTATAAAGGGTGTCCCAAAATTAACGCAAGATTTGAATTTGCTGCCATTTGTGCAGTAAAGTGTTGGCAACCCCAAAAAAAAACAATTTAACAGCTGACAGTTTAGGTTAGTGAAAATGTGTGTGTTCATTATTGAACAATATTTCAAAAATAATGAAAGTTTGGCGGCCGCAGTTCGAGCAAAATCATCCTAAGCGATGAAGCACATTTTCACTTTGATGGCTTTGTTAATCGCCAAAATTGCCGCTTTTGGGGTACGGAGAACCCACATGTGATTGTCGAAAAACAAATGCATCCACAACGTGTCACTGTTTGGTGTGGATTTTGGGCTGGAGGCATCATTGGACCATACTTTTTTGAAAATGAGGCTGGTCAAGCAGTGACTGTTACTGGTGCTCGATATCGCTACATGATAACACAGTTCTTTCTGCCGAAATTGGATGATATTGATGTGGCCAATATGTGGTTTCAACAAGACGGTGCCACATGCCATACAGCTCGTGAAACAATTCAGTTACTGCATGAGACGTTTCCAGGTCGTGTACTCTCTCGTTTAGGTGATCAGAATTGGCCCCCTAGATCGTGTGATTTAACACCATTAGATTTCTTTTTATGGGGTTATTTGAAATCACAAGTCTATGTCAACAAGCCCACAACCACCCGTGCATTAAAGGAGGAGATTCAACGCTGCATCAACGAAATTCAGCCACATTTATGCAAATTTTTGAAATATTGTTCAATAATGAACACACGTGTGTTCAATAATGAATACACACATTTTCACTAACCCTAAACTGTCAGCTGTTAAATTGTTTTTTTTTTGGGTTGCCAACACTTTACTGCACAAATGGCCGCAAATTCAAATCTTGCGTTAATTTTGGGACACCCTTTATACTCCTTGTGTCCCATGGAGTCGCAAAATACGGGCGTGTAAATAGTAATATTTTTTATTTAATAAATTATATTGTTTATTTTTATTTAATTTTATAAGAAAACTACAGGATATATTTTGATTATAACAAAAGTTTTAATTAAACCGTTAAATTTAATCAAACATAAAATTAAGAAAAGCATTACTGGTAATAACTAGTGACGGAAATTTTATAGGATTACGGCTCTATGGGACACATAGAGATAAAACACACGTAATGTTACGAACACAATCCCTAGTAACTTTTGCAGACATCGGTGCGGATTATGGATTACGGGCTGTATGCATGGTGGAAAGGATAATATGGTGTGTGCAATCATTATTTGCAAGCATCTGTCTCCGTATCTCCGTCCTCTCTGTCTATGAATGTCGATGAGAGACTAAGACTGCCAACTGTGTAACGCTAAACATGGGGTTATATTCATAATCCGTTTTTATTTTAAAATTCGGATAGAGTTATGACATCTTAAGATTGAAATTGGTACTAAATCTTTCCTTGTTTAACATACTTTATGTTTCACGACGCGAAACAGACCGGTATTCATAGTCGTTTCTTGCATTTAAGACTGCCTTAAGTACAATCTTAAAATGTCATAAGTAAATCGAGAGCTGTATTAGCACCTTAAGACATTATTTAAGATAGTTTTAAAATAAAAATTGATTATGAATATCGCTACATGTTTAGCGTTACACAGTTGGCAACCTTAATCTCTTATCGACATTCATAGACAGAGAGGAAATTCAGAGAGAGATGCTTGCAAATTGCACATACCATGTTATTCCTTCTACCTATGTGACGACTCCGCACAATAAAGGAATAGGGAACAGAGAACAGAGAATAAGAATTTCAACCTATTAGAAATCATGCATTGTGGAATACGTAGGCTGCTGGAAAAGTATCTGCAATCTAGTACTTCCAGTAACGCCAACATTCTGCTACTATCATATCCGTAAAATTAGATGTTTTTAACTTATATAATTCAATTGACAGTTTGTACCCAAGCCAATTAGTTTTGTTTGCATAGTATTTTAAAAGAAGTTATTTTGTAAGAAAATGGAAATTTCGCGTGAAAATTTTCGGGGAATGATTTTTTACGATTACAAATGTAATCTAACTCCGAAACAATGCATCGATCGACTTCATTTGGCTTTTGGGGATGAAGCACTATCCAATAGGACTGTTTATAATTGGTTTGTCGAATTCCAACGTGGACGTACCTTTCTTAGTGATGAATTCCGTGAAGGTCGTCCATCCACGTCTGTTGTTGCCACTAATATTGATGCTGTGCGTGAAATGATTGAGCGAGATCGGCATATAACATATCGCGAGATTCAGGCATCCTTAGGCCTTGACATGAAAGCAATACATACGATTTTACATGATCATGGGCGTACAGAAACTTTGTAGTAGTTTGATCCCACACAATTTGATCGAAGCTGAAAAACAGGCTCGTGTTAAATGGAGCAAAGAAATGCTCAAGAAATTCAACCGAGGTCGGTCAAATTTGGTCTACACATCGTTACTGGGGACGAAACATGGATCTACTCATATAAGCCCGAAAATAAACAACAATCCACTGTTTGGGTATTTCAAAATGAACTGAAACCAACAAAAGTTGTTCGTTCACGCAGTGCTGCTAAGCAAATGATTGCTTGTTTCTTCGGTTATACCGGACATGTGACAACCGTGGCTTTAGAGGATCGAAGGACTGTAAATACTGATTGGTATACAACAATTGGTTTGCCATAAGTCATAAATGAATTGCGTAGAACAAACAGAAATCGTCGCATCATCCTTTATCATGACAACACCAACTATCACACAGCACGTCAAACCGTTGATTTTTTATCCAGTAATAATGTCGAATTGATGACTCATTGTCCGTATTCACCTGATTTATCACCTAATGATTTCGTTTTGTTCTCAAACATTAAAAATAAGATGCGTGGTGAGTGATTTGAGTTGCCTGAAGCAGCTGTTGAAATTTCGTACACTGATTTCTGATGTTACAATCTTAGAGTGGAAAAAATGCTTTGAAAATTGGTTCGAGTGTATGCAAAAATGTATCGATCTTAAAAGCGAATACTTCGAAAAACAATAAAGCCATTTACCGAATTTTACATGTTTTTTTTCATATTGTTTGCAGAAACTTTTCCAGCAGTACCTACGTACACAGTTTCTGATAGATTGATATTCTTATTCTCTATTCTCTCTTCTCTATTCCCTGTTCACTGTATTGTGCGGAGCCCCTTATTCTTCTCGCATTCAACTATAATTGGTCAATTTCTTACGACTTAAGACTTACAACACCTATTGTAGATCCGGACTTAGAGTCTGAGTACAAGAATTGTCGTAACACTTACTTAGAAACTTAAATTGTAGACATAAGCCCGAATTCTCATATAGACAACAGCGCTTTGACACAGAGCGCTGATTGGTGGAAAGTCGGTGTGGTAAAATTTACTTCATCCGTTTTTCCAATCAGCGTTCGGTGTCAAAGCACTGTTGCTTGTATGAGGATTCGAACTAAGTAACGCACAAGCTTTGATGTATGACATACGACTTATTGCCGTCTTTTGGAGACTCATTATTACTCATTATTACTCATTATTTTAATTAAAATAAGTTAATCATGAGTTGTAAAACTGGGCTTAAAAGGCACGTTTCTACCAATATAGATTAACTTTAATCAGTTTAGCTTACTCTTTATCTTTTTCTTATTCTCAAAACTAGAAAAAGATGAAGAGTTAGTTAAATCGAGATTAAAATTAAACTATATTGGTAGACAACGGCCTAAATAATTACACGGGCCTAAATGAGCCCCATGTAACTGTCGGTTAATTTAACCGAAGTTGGTGAAAAAAACCTTCAAAGAGATTAGAAATTGCTCCGAGATCTCGAACAAAGAGAAAATTAACAAATTACAATTGCACAATTTGGCTAATTGATCAACTCGATTGGTTTCTTCAAGTATTGTTGTCATATATTGCCTGTCACGTATTCTAACACTTTGCACGTGCCTTTACATGAGAAAGCGATATCTGTTATCTTTTTCCATTCGCCGTATTTGGTCCACATTCGCCAAACTCTGATTATAGAATCTTTAAGCGAGGAGCACAAACTCTTGCATAATACATAACACGTAATACATAAGAAAATGTACCAATCAAGTCCTTCGTTTCTTTTTTTTCTATAAATTAAAGAACAGATTGGTTAAATTTTTCATGTCATCTTGTTGTCATGTGTTATGCGTTATGCAAGAGTCTGTCGCCACTTTAGGCCATGGCATACAAAAAACTTAAGCAGTAAAACGTAAGCAGTGAGTGAATTGACCAATATCACAATAGATAGATCACCGTAGTCTATAATGAGTTTTCAACAACGTACATAGGTGACACAGTCATTGAACTCTTACATCTGATTGGCATATTCCATTAGATCTAAAAATATAGACCGAACAAGTACAAAAACTCACTGAGCGCTCAGTGAGTGGTCGTACTTCTGGATGCACCTAGTGTAAGGAGCTCTGCACCATAAAAGGAACAGGAAACAGAAAACAGAGAATAAGAATTTCAACCTATCAGAAATCATGTGTTGTGAAATACACAGTTTCTGATAGGTTGAAATTCTTATTCTCTATTCTCTGTTCCTTTTATTATGCGGAGCCTCTAACACTGTTTTACACAAAGTGTTCCAACTATGACACTCTGGGTACATTCAGAACGACAATCGCTCAACTGAGCGCTCAATGCACCCAATGTTACATTGCTCGACACAGTAAAAAGCTAAATACGAGCATGTAAAATATCAATATTACCAACTTTTTAAAAAGTTATTTGATAGCTGTACTTATTTTGCAATAAAATCTTGTAAAATCGCCAATTCTGAAAAAAATTATAACTTAAGTCTAAATAAAAACCATAAATTTATTATTGATACGCTAAATATAATTATAAGAATAGAATAGAAGACTGCAATACATTCTAGTGTTACACTATAAAACTAAACTGCGTTCCAACAAGTACTTTACACAGTATAACGTCTCAGTGTCCTAAGAAAACAGCCAATATAAGCAGTAGCCAACATGTTAAGGGGGTAGATACGTGTAACGAGTGTAAAAACAGGTCAATTTTCAGGATTTTTTTTCTAAAAAAATATGAATTGTACACGAAATCTGTTTTGACAGTCATTTTTATTAATGTTTAAGGTATTTTAACAAATTTTTTCGTTTCTTAATATGCGAAATTGCCACCGTCGCGCTAGTGTAGGCGCTTTCCTGCTTTCTTCATAGGTCCAAACGGTGAACATGAAATCTTGACGTGGAGTGCTCTGAAACAAAAATAAAAAATACGATCATCATCTACAATGTATTGGCTCTCGGCTAACCGAGGCGTTTTTTTTTTTTAATTTTTTCGCCGAGAAAAGATTCTTGAAGTTCTCTTTGCGTTTTTGTTGCCGAAATTTTATGCTATTATTGTTCATAACAATTGAAGAAAAAAAGATATCGAAAAACGCCTCGGTTAGCCGAGAAACACTATTCCAGAGAATATGTGGTTAAATTTTCAAGTCGATTCATCGATTAGAACTCGAGAAATCACGTTCACCGTTCATAAAAACCTAGTTTCGAGAAAAACGCGTTTTTAAGTTTTGGAATCAATTTTTTCAATGAAAAAAATTTTTTTTGGCTTCTTACCAGTCATCGCCTATTCCTGCTGCATACAGTACACCTTCCGTCTCAAGAAAAGTCTCCTCAAGTGCCGATCGTGCTGTTCTTTTCTCAATTCGGCCTTCTTTTGATGCGTCGAAACATCGCTGGTTGCAATTTGAAATTCGCAGCTTGTCTACGGCATCGCACATGTCGACGGCATTTTGTCGAAATCTCAATGAAAAAGAAATCGTCGGGCTTTATAACCTTTTGTACCTTATTCTAGAGGGTTCAAAGGATTTTTTAAGCCAATAAAAACGACATCGATTTTTTTTTAATTTTACACGTATCTACCCCCTTAAGGCCATGGCACATACCTTCCGTAATAGTGACTATAAGACGTACCATAAGAATCAACTAATTAGTATTAAGAATTCAAAAGAAATCTCGACTGTGATTGATTGATTTTTACGGTGCATCTTATAGTTACTGTTACGGAAAGTGTGGCCGTGGCCTTTAGGGCTGCCGCACATAAAGTTCCATAACAGTATGCGTAAGGTGTAAATTTAAGCCGATGAGCCAATCAGGATACTGCTTTAGATTATGTAATTTAATAGAATTAAAAATAACAGTAAACTTATCCATAACCTCGCAATAAGGTTTCAACCGATTGAAACTCGCCTTATGGATAAGTTTACTGCTATTTCTATTTCCGTTAGAATTCTATTTCTATTTCTGTACACGTCTATCAATAGTTATCAGTAGCCGTGTACAGCCATACAGGCTATGACTGACTCGATAAAGTTGCCTAAAAGGCAATATGCCTAATCTGGCAACCCTGATCAGAACGCAGCCTCGCAATAGTATCAGCAATTCAATCGCTGTGTTCAGCAAAGGAACACCCCGATTGACCACAGCCATTCACAGCGGCCGATGCTTAAAAATTTTGCATTGTTCAAGCGCTGTAAATAGATGGTAGTCAATTAAAATGCCTACTCATGCAGCGGTAGGCACTCTCACAACGTAGTCAATCGGGGCGCTCCTGTTCAACAGACAACAGTTAAGTGATTGCCTGCTGTTTGTTATTGATATATTCTTCTAGATCTAAAGAACGATAAAGAGGAGTCTTTGTGTTGCCATCGCGACGTCGTCTAAAAATCACCAGAAAAAAAATCGCCTAATTTGCGACACGTCGCCCTCGGCCATGTTTTATCGCAAATTTTCATTCCAAGTCACTTAAAAAGCGACATTGCCTAATCTGGCAACCCTGCTTTGTAAATAAAAAAAGTTCCATTTTTACGCGTATGCTTTTTGTATTCCTGAGGAAATTCACATCTGAGGAATATTTGTGAGAAATGTTCTTCAGCATTCCGACATATTGTAATCGTTGTAATGATGCTTCTCATTCGTATAGTGTATTTGGCCCAAGTAGGTTTGCATGGAGGTTTGTTATTTTGAAATGAGGTGAAAATTACAAAAGCGAGTACATTCACTAGGTATTGAATTATGAATATTCGAGTGAATCTGCTCACTTTTGTAATTTTCACCTTATTTCGAGATACACAATTGACTCCTTGAATTGGATTAATAACTCTAAGTTCTCCTATTGATAAAACATGTAACGTCAACCAGTAATGGAACATTAGGCCGATATACATTTATTACACGACAAATTTTTCATGCGTCTTAAGCCCAATGTCCACGATGCTAGAAATCGGTCCGAGTTCTCGTAGACATTGGGCTTTAAGTAGCATCAAAGCAGAGAGATCTAAGAACTTCTTTATTCTGCAACCAATCTCAACAGGTTTGAAAAGCTTGTTATACAACAAAAAACAAATGAATGTAATATTAGCCTTAGGGTGAAATCACACGGTACGTAATAGGACTGCGGAAATGAGTCATTGAAGCAACCAATCAGCGCTATTCTGCACTTTTCCATCACACAAATTTTGTGTGCTATGTTTACATGATGCGTCAAAGATGTATCCAGCATGAATATAATTTAAAAACTACTAACTTCATGTTAATAATTTGCTTATTAAAATAAAATATAATTTTTCAAATTGTAAAAACAATTATCACTGTTGTAGTATTTAATGTTTTACAATTAATATTTACAATTTCATAATAATTTTTTGAATTGCTTTAATGCATTTACTATCATTTTTCCGCATCGTGAACATAGCATACAAAGTTGACGTAATGGAAAAGTGCGAAAAAGAACACACTGAAATCGCACGTAATGTATCATTGTATTTTTGATTTTGGTATTTATATTTATACACTCAGATTTTGTCATTTTGCTTCATTTGTCTCGACATTACGCAATTCCATCATATCAATCAACATAAAATTATTTTAACCTCTCAAAATACGACAGTTTATTACAAGAACAATGATGCACTCGCTATTTCGTAGCATCAAATGCAGAATAGCGCTGAGTGGTTTGTTTCAATGATTCATTCTCTATTCCGCACTGTATGATTTCCCCTTAGAGAGTTTTTGCTATGTATCCGGATATATGGTAAACGCTAAATAACGTGATCTTAATATTATCCAACTCAAATCGGTGCAAATCCGCTCGGGTCTAAAACGCTAATATGTATATTGTTGCAATTAGCATGAACATGAAATATTTGTGATTTCCAAATTGTAAATTTGATATTTAAAATAGTATATACTTTAAAGATTTATGTGCCAAGATGTACTTATATGCTCAAAAGAATTGAATACTGGCCACGTTTGTACCATACTATATGATCTGCTTTATATGGTAACCTAAAATAGGCCTTTAATTTGGATCTACAATAGGTTTTGTAAGCCGTAAGAAATTGACCAATTATAGTCGAATGCGAGGAGAATGACTATGATTCGTTCATTTTTTATAGCTTAAGATTTAAAAACCTATTGTAGATCCGGACTTATCCCCGCAAATACAATAGAATAATAAGCCTTAAGCCTTAAGGAATTGATTATTATAGTCAATTATTCTTCTCACATTTGATTATGAATGATCTATTTCTTAAGGCTTAAAGCTTACTATATCTATCGTGTTTGCGGGGTTAACTAAACGTTTACACCATGATTTATGATATTTTTGAATATAGGTCGCGTTTAGTCCTATGATTCCTGTGAATACCAATTGCAGATCATGTTTATAATAATATTACAAGTTACGCTTATAACAACTTGTTTTTCAACATATACGCAATTTCATGTTCTACTAGTATATTCTCTATACTCTACAAATTTAGGTTGATTTTAAGTATACTTGCATTCATACGCGCGTTACATTCATATGTACTTGAACGAGTACATCGATTGTGGGAGTGGTAATTTAAATGTTTGTATTTCGTATGAAGAGTTTTGAAGCGCAATTAAAAAAATTTGTCATTCAGTTAATTATAATTAATTAATCATTTTTACATCAGGTCTGTTTTCTGTGACTAAACTAGTGTATAACACTTTTGGAACTAAAATGAGAAAGGTATACGTTTAATATTTGTCGAAAGCGAGAAAGAGAGTTCTAGTGCAGGAAACAGACCATATGTATTTAGCCGAAATAATTAACCGAAGGTAAATTAAACGATATTCTTACATGGAATAGTTTGTATTACGCATGCGAAAAAAAAGTTATATGAAGTATTAAATCATTAAGATTTGTGAGACATCCATATAATTATAATTAAATATTTAAAAATTATGTAATTGATCGATAGATTGAAGGCGATACAGAGCTCCAGAAATTCTGTCAGACACTATCATCAGACACTATCACCTTTCTGGTATTCCGTAGAGGTATACCAATCAAGCATTTGCAAAGTCGAATCGAATCTATAATATGTTCGAAAATGGATCAAATCTGAAATTTTTACGCCGAATCGAATCGAATCGAATCGAATCCTGTTGATTCGAAAACGAATCGAATCAAATCAAATTTTTACATACTGACATCAGCTAAAAAAAATTAAAAAGAATTTATTTTGTACGTACAAGTGTAAAAAATTAAAAAATTAATATGTTATACTTTTACATCTGAGGAGGGCTCAATCCAGCAGCCGAAACTTGTTTGTTTTATATTTTAATATACGCCGTTGTACTTTTTATTTTATTTTATGTATCTATGACTATTATCTTTAATTATATATATTATGCGACGACTCTTTTTCGCCATTTATTTTGTTTATTTTGTTAATATGTTATAAATGTATTAAAAACAATAATATAAATATTTTTTGGTAATATCTGTATGTTGAAAATGAGTCGACAATAATGGGAGAAAGGGACCGTGGAAGACGGCCAATCTCCCTGTTATTCTCTCTCCTATTACACCATTGAATGGAAAGCGATAAAAATGACGAGATAGAAACGTCTTCCACAGTTCCTCCCTCTTACTTTTATCGACCATTTTGACACACGGATCGCGCAGTCCATTCTCTATGTCTTTGGTGTATATCGAAACACGGCCATAAACTGCACAATTATATCAGAAAGATGAAAATATCTAATAGAGTCCAATGACAACTGACGCGATGAATAAGCGCACGCGCATGCATGAAGATTGATCTTCTTTTTCTTCTATATTTGAGTGGTCCAGGTTCCGGTGCAGCCGGATTAACGTGGCCAGTCTTATCCAAATCGAGATATAGTAAAAACAAATTCAAAAATCGGAATGCAATGCACCGGCCACCTCGAACTGGGTAGAAGTAACAAAAAAGGGATGATGCAATCAAAACGAAAATGGAAGATGACCCTCTAGACAACGCTTCGGCGCCGCACGGATGCGCGTACAGACGAATAAAGGAACTATCGGTAATGTAATACAATGCACAATCGAAGCCGGCCACGCTTTTCAAAAAATATGATTGAGGTGATGCAACACCCGAAGCGAAGCGAAACACACGTCCGATCCGCTCGAATGCTCGCGCAAGACTCGTGAAGATTGATATGCACTGATACAAGATTGGTGACAGGAGATACAGGGAGTAGAGAGTAAGAGGCAAGTGATTCAAAATCGAACCACTGATGATTTGAACTTATCGGTTTCGAATCTTTTAGATCCGGAAACGAATCGAATTCACTACGATTCGATTCGATTCGAATTCGAACTAATTCACACATCTAGTATTCCAATACTTCTGGAGTGAGTTCTATTTAAGGATCGATAGGATAGAGTTCATTATATAGGAACTCTAAACAGAAGAGACTATGGAGAGCTCTAGTCGGAGACGAATTTCTTTATGCTGAAATTTGGCTGAAATACTGCACGAATAGCATTTTAATTACGATATTCGTAATTAGGAAAGTCACCTGAAGACTTATATACAGACTGATTTTTTTTTAAAGGCAAAATAAAAATTTATTTGATATTTCACTCGTGTATACTACAATGCAATTACAATGGGTACATATAATTTTATTTATTATAATACTTCAAAAATCAATTTGCAAAACCGGCTCTGTAAGCCGAGCTTTTCAGCAACATAAAACAGAAATCTCAAAAGGTTTTATAAAGAAATATTATTTCTTTGAGAAGAAAAAACTAGCGTAAACAAGATAATTTACACTTATACATAAATTTTATGTTAAAATTTCGGCTAAAATACTACATGAAGCGCGTTTTAATTGCGACATTTGTGATTAAGGTCACCTGGAGGCTTGTGTTTTCTCACGAAATAATTTCTTTTTTGTACATTCAAATTTTGTAACTTTAAAATTTAATTTAACTTTAATAACTTTAATTTTCTTTATTTTGTTAGAAAAATGAGTAATAAATGTTGCTTTAAAAATGAAGTCATACAAAATACATTTTCTCATTAATATTTTGGATGATTGGTCGGGTGTATTAAATGCTTATCGTCACATCTTTAGATATTAACAATTGTCATTTATTCATGAGTCATTCAGAGTGCATGTTACATATCTTGTATCTACAAAATGACTCCACGACTTTTCCGCTTCGCAACCATGATCGCGCGCGTCTTTCTAGAAATTTCTTTTATCCAAAATATTGTTTCACGTATATATTTATTGTCGCTGTTACACTTAAAATTTTAATATTATGTTTAAATGATGAATCATTAATTACAAATTAATTGGAATACAGATTAAAGATACATTACATTTGGTTACACTCTGCTTTAAATAAGTGACTACTATAGAGATACAGAAAAACTATATACATAAAAATTCGAGACATAAGAAATTTACGAGTTTAAAATGCTTCGTTTTCGCGACGGTTCGTGTATAGTCGTTTCTGAATGCGTATACATGCGTCAAGTATCCTATACCCGCGCAAAATATTCCTAGAATATTAAACACATATTATTAAAAAATTAAAATAAGTTATTATAATATTTTGAGAATATATAATAATTTTTAATATTACAATAGTATTCTATAAATGTTATATGTCTATTTACATAATATCCTTGGTATAGTATCCTTAATATATCCCTAACATTATTATTAAAATATTTATAAGTATTAACTATTTTTAATTTAGTGTCATTTATATTCACAATCCAGTAACGAAAAGTTCTTATTAGTCTATGCTGCATCTTGTGCTAAAAAAAATCAGGATTGTTAGCGGTCAGGGAAATCAGGGAAAGTCAGGGAAAAAAAACCAGGAAAACCGAGAAAAGTCAAGGAAATTGTAATCAAGAAATTTATTAACTTAAGATAAAATTAAATTATTGTAAAATTCTAAATTTTTAAACTTTACTTCTTTAGAAATTATGACAGAATTAAAAAAAATTTTTAAAGAAGCAATGCAAATATTGTTTTAATTTTGCAATGAGCAATTTGCAGAAAATCATTAGCGGACGTTGAAAAAGAAAAAAAAATGTAACTTTGCAAAAGTCAAAATATGTATGTATTAATGTGTGTGTAATGAATATTTCGTAAATCATTTCTAATTAAAATTAATTAAAATGATAGAATATACAATATTTTAATGAAATGATTAAATCTCAATAAGCAATGTGCAAAACAAAGATATAATTCGCTATTTTCCATAATTCATTTGTTTTTTAATTCATTGCGTATCAGTAGTCATACATTCCACTTAACACTATGGCTGCGTTCCACTTAATGCTCACACGCTTGTGAGCATCATTTATCCTTGTTTAACATCTGATGAACAACAAGGATGAAATGATTCTACGAGCGTGTGAGCATTAAGTGGAACGCAGCCTGTGCCGTCTAGTGACACTACGTTGGTCGTAAGCAAAACTATACAGACAAATACCAGCACGTCGCGCGCAACATCTAGAAAAAATGCTAATCGCATATTGTTCGTGTTGTGTATAAAATGAGTTACAGATTGTATAAAGCAACAATTAGTTGCACAACGATCATATTAACAGATTTTTATTCAGACGTCAAAGTGTCAACGTTTGCAATACACTCATTGTATGTTATATTATATTGTATTATTATTTATATTTACAACTTGTTTAAATTAAATAATTCTTTGATTTATTGCATTATAATCATGACCTCTCTAAACAAAAGTACACGTAATATCCATAATATACACGTAATATATAAAGTATATGTACCTAACCTAATACATGCCAGGAGTATACGGCGTATGTACACAAATGTCTTCTCATGCCTTTTCAAGTCTTCTTATTATTTTTACATCTTCTCATTTTTTCTTATGCTTTCTAATCTTCAACACACATGCAATTTTGAATCTTATGTCCCCGTGTGTATATTAACAAAGTGAGGTTATAACACGCTATTATAAATATTACAAAAAACTTTATATTGTTTATTTTTTATTATATTTTAATATACTAATAATTTTACTGTAAAATATAAAATTAATAAAATATTTTAATTTTTTCTTTATTTTTATTCAAAGAATCTTCCAAGTTTTAGTTAAGAAAAAATTTTTTCAAAAAGTGATTGGAAAAACCGGGAAAGTCAGGGAAAATTTTTTTTCTTTTTCGCTAACAATCCTGAAAATTTTTCAGCATGATTTTAAGTATCAGTTCTACAACTGCGCGCCAAAATCATTTTCAGTCTTTAAACGTATACTTATTCTGAACAGACGTAGCAGTTTTATAAATTAAGGTAAATGCTATTATAATAGTTTTTAATGTTTAAATAATATTACAGCATATATTGTAATATACAACATTAAATAATATTACTTTTAATAATAATATAACATTATCAGGAGTGGACATATATGATCCATTAATATTTCGAAGATATATCATTTTGCTCTACTCCAATCGCTCTAATTTGATCATTTTATCATTCAGTGATCAATTTTATATCGAAATATATAATTTTCAAACAATCGCAAAATTTCATCTTGCGCTGCAGATGAAAATGATCTCTAAACTTCAAATGTGCACAAAAAACGCAAATGATTTGATATCGCCAAACGAAACGCATGCTGGTACTAAATTTCATTTTTACTTTTATGAATAATTTGACTTTTTCATGTATGAAAAATGTTGGCTGTATGGTGTTATCGTTCTGTCTCATTCAAACGCATACATCTGTCCTTATCTAACATTGCAACCCATCTCTTGCAAGATCAAACACTTACTGCTAGATACAGTTACTGATTTGTTTATTTGTGATCGTGAAATGGTTGAAATTTGCGAAGGTTCAATTCCTCTCCCTTCTCCTGCCTATCCGCCCCTTTCGCTTTCCTTGCCGCTGCCGCAGAGATACCGTATAAAGGTAGGGTGAGATGGGACGGAATCGACAGGATTTGCAAATTTCGCACCAAGATCAGAAATCTTTTCAATCGTTTGCTTCAGCAACTATCTTTTTAACAGATACATTAATAGTATAAATAAATTTTATTGTAATATTATACATATGTAACATACATATGTATTGTAATATTATACATATGTCCCAACTAACGCTAAATATTCCTGAAATATTCATAAAAGATCCCTAAAATCCCAAAAAAACATTTCAAAAGTATTTCGGAATATTCCGAAATATTTATGGAATGTAAAAGCAACATTCAAATATCAATTAAAAATTCCATTTATACAGAGTATCCCATTTTAATTGACCACCTCAAATATCTTTTAAACAGTGCATTTTAGAGAAAAATGCTTTAAACAAAAGTTTTGTGTCTTTGAGGGGCCTTATTGAAAATTCTTGTAAGTTTTTTGTACCAGATCTTAAAAGAATTGTATGTGATCAATCAAGATTACTAAATGAATATGTATGATCGTATAAGAATCTTATATAATTTGTTCATGAATCTCCCCAGTAATCTTTAATGACCTTAGGAATCTGGAATGAATCATACATGATTATATCGCAATGAAAAGATTTTATCTTAGCCTTATAAGAAACTTTTAAAAGATAGTTTCTTTACAGGATCATCTAAGAATATGATATTAATAATATGATTCTGAAGTGTTTTATGAAAGATCATTTATCAGTTTTAAAAGACATAGATACTGAATAATTTATTTTCTAAGTTGATACAAAAATCTGATATGAATCGTACACGACGATTTATATAACAATAAAAAGATTCCGCATTAACCTTATAAGAAACTCTTAAAAAATAATTTCTTTACAGGATCATCCAAGAATATCGTATTATGTGTGATTTCTAAGTGTTACAAGAAAGATCATGTATCAGTCTTAAAAAACATATCATTACGAAATAATTTATCTTTTAAGTTGGTGCAGGCATGAATCGTATACGATTTATATCACAATGAAAACATTTTAATTGCTAATTTAGCCTAATAAGATATTCTTAAAAAATAATTTTTTTACATGATCGCTCCAAAGTAATAAAGGTATCCCAGTAAATGTAATGGAACTAATGAATAAACAGAAATTGGATTGAATATATGAAATAAAAAGAATTAAGAAAAATTTAAAAATTTGTTAAAATACTGAAGAAGACTGAATAGAAGGTTGAAACGCAGGGTGCGGCAGAGAAACTTACTTTTTTGAAAAACGCGCCAAACGGCAAGGGGTGAAGGTAGGAAGCTGGGAGGGGGTGCGTCCGAAAGGATAGGTCCTCAATTTTTGTTCCCCCCACAGCCAGTCTCGATCATGCTTTGGACAAGAGAGCATCGCGCGTTTGCCGTCGAGGCATACTTTGACAATGGCCGCTCCATTGTCGCCCCTCAATGTGCCTTTCGAGTTTTTTTTTTTCCTATGGGGTTATTTGAAGTCTATTGTTTACAACGATCGACCAGAGACCCTAGCTCACCTGAAGACAAACATTCGGAACGCCATCGCCGAAATACCGGTGGACATGCTTC
Source organism: Trachymyrmex septentrionalis (assembly GCF_001594115.1). Taxonomy (NCBI): domain Eukaryota; kingdom Metazoa; phylum Arthropoda; class Insecta; order Hymenoptera; family Formicidae; genus Trachymyrmex; species Trachymyrmex septentrionalis. The sequence continues at coordinate 1,738,001 of NW_017304395.1, read as the reverse complement.
AGAGAGTGACGCAAAACTTCAGAAATCGACTCAATCAGTGCATAGACAACGGCGGCCGTCATTTGATAGATGTAATTTTCAAAAGTGCATGAAAAAAAATTTGATGAGGTGATCTGTAAGAGGAAAAAAGAATTATACCGATATCTGCAATAGTTTCGTTTTTATTAACCTTTAAAAAAAGTAAGTTTCTCTGCCGCACCCTATATTACATTGTCTTAATAAATTGATAAATTATAATTTCTGACTATAATAACTGGCATAAGCTTTTCATGCTCCTTTCCCGAATTAAGTTTGATTTAATCGAGAAGCCGTTATTCAATTTGAAAAATAATAATAATAAGAATTAATTTTTAGTCACAATGAATTCTTTTAAATCTCATTCAACTCCTTGCTTGTCCCATTCTATTTTATTTACTAGGACACGAACAATAAATCACAAAATTCCAATAGCATTCTTGTAATATTTTCATAATAATACTCCAGTTATATTCTTGCAAGGTTCATATAATCTGCGGACAAGATTCATGTAACATGCGTATAAGAGTCATGTAACATGCTTATAAGATCCATGTAATGAATACGTAAAAGATTCTTGCACAAGGAAAGATTCAGTATCAACTTCATGACGCGAAACAGGTCGATATTCATAGTCGATTCTTACATTTAAGACTGTCTAAAGTACAATCTTAAGATGTCGTAAGTCAATCCAGGACTGTATTAACATCTTAAGACATTATATTTAAAACAGTTTTAAAATAAAAACGAACTATAAATATCGCCCCATATTTCACGTTTCGCAGTGGTAGCCCTTGAATCTCATGAACATCCATAGATAGAGAAGGTGGAGATGTAGAGAGAGACCGTCCAATTGCATGTAGCGGATTGCTACATAATAGAGAATGTCGGTAAAGGAGGAAACTCACTAAGGAGGCCAGACTCGAAGCTGTTTGGTCAGCCGTGGCGTTTCGTTTCGGTCCCACACCATTAGACTCATCAGTAAGGCGATGTACTGGGGGACCTACCTTAGACGCCCTGGAATCAGTTTAGGTGGCTATGCTATTTAAAGCAAGTTCACGTGACTTTCGCGAATCCGAGCGAGTTCCATCTTGGACCTCTGGTGGCGGTCGCAACATGCACACACCATGTTATCCCTTCCATCATGGAACGGTTTTTCATAGGTTGAAATCGTTTATTCTTTATTCCTAATTCCTTATTTCTTCTATTATGCGCAGTAGAATGGGTAAAAAGAGTGGTGCCATTGCATATGCCTAATGCTGATCGGCTCCGCTATTAAGTATCCTTATTGTTAAAAAGAAGACAACATTAAAAAAAGAAAAGGTTAAGACAAAGAATTGCGTTATGTATGTACTCCATATATAGGACACAAAATGGCGACTTCCTAATTGGCCTCTTCATACCCATTCTACATCCTTATAGGCGCATAATATTATTTAATATTAAGTAATATTTTAAGCATATTCTTAGAATATTAAATGTAACATTTCAAGAATATTTTACTAAAACTATAATATTAAATAATATCCTCGAAATATTAATGGATAGTTATATGTCCACTCCTGATAATGTTATGTTATTATTAAAAGTAACATATTATTTAATGTTACTATAATATTGTTTAAACATTAAAAAGTATTATAATAGCATTTACTTTAATTTGTAAAACTGCTACATCTGTTCAGAATAAGTATACGTTTAAAGACTGAAAATGATTTTGGCGCGCAGTTGTAGTACTGGATATGTACTTAAAATTACACCGAAACATTTTTTTTAAGCACAAGCTGCAGCATAGACTGATAAAAACTTTCATTGCTAGATTGTGAATTCAAATTGCACTAAATTAAAAATAGTTATAGTTAATAATATTTATAAATATTTTGATAATATATCGGGGACATTAAGGATACAATACCGAGAATATTATGTAAGTGAACATATAACTCTATAAAATACTCTCATAATATTAAAAATTATTATATGATATTCTCAAAATATTATAATAACTTATTTTAATTTTTTTAAATAATATCCATATAACATTCTAGGAATATTTTGCGCTTATAGGATGTAATCCTTCCACCATGACTCCTATTGACTAAAATTCTATGGCTGGGTTCAGGGATTCTATTTGTTATTCTATCTTCATCGTTCATTAAACGTGAAACAAAGATAGTATGATACAAATAGCATTGATAACGTGCTCCCCGAACGCAACCTATATATCAAAGTAGTGCATAGATCCTCTATTTTTTACTTACTAACCATACCCTATACCAATAATACTAAACGCTTATTGAACTGAGTGGTAAATGGCGTCAAAATAGCCAATAGGAAGGCTATCGGCATTTCAACTCAGATCGGAGGAATGTGCTACTTTGATATACAAAGCTGTACTACTGATTAGCACTTTTAAGTATTCGGTTATGTAGATATTAGGATATCCGAAATCGATTCCGATTCGAGAACTCCAAACCGTATTATTCGGATAATCCGAATATCCGAATTATTCGGATCCGCGGATCTGAATTTGGTTCCGAATTTAGATCCATGTCCAGAAAGAAAAAAAACATCGATGTATTTAACGAATTTTAACATAATTTACTTTTTAAATAAAAATTGAATTTTGATTTACATATGTAATTGAAAAAAAATAAAATTAAAAAATATAAATACAGAGATTCACACAAAATTATACAAGCACTTAAAATCCAGACCATTTAAAGCAATTGTTTCTATAGGTTATGTTTCTCATATATACGTCCTTATGAGATTTAATATTGTTTATAAATAGAAATGTTTAGAACAGACTCTCAATTTTAAAATAGTAATAACAAAGACATACCAAGGTTAATAAGAAAGAGAAATTTGTATTTTACTTTTACACTCAGATTAAATAAGTATGTGATACATTATAATGACTTTAATATGCACTCAGTTCGCACTAATGCATCCAATCGAATTCGCTACAATGATGGGAGATGACAAGAATTCGTCTGCTCTAGGAAACTTTGTGCGCATGCGTAAAATGACGTACAGCTCGATCCAATGATGGGATATACGGAGGGAGAATACGGAATATGGGTGCTTTTGGGGCTTCTGTACATTTAAATTTTTTAAAAATTCTCTTGTAATGTAGGCAGATTTATATTGCTTAATTTGATTTTCTTTACATTAATACAATGTTACTGATTTTAATTTAAACTTTTTTGTTTTTTATTTTACAATAGAACTTGGGTATTTGCTTATCTTTTCGTGTGGGGCTCATCGTGTTTATTGAGAAATTTTTAACGGTATTGTGACACGGAAACAAAACTCTAGTTTTTCTTCTTTTTATTCGTATAGCGCGATGAACAACTAATTGTTAATTTTATTTTACTATGAGCGGTTGCGATTGCTACCTTATTGTAAAAAATTTTTTGTACTCGCTAACACTACATTTATCGTTTGACTTGCGTTTTTAGTTATAATGTTTTAACTTATTCATTTTTATTTTACTGAAGATGGTCAAATCTTGACCGAAACGTCTACTTATTTGTGAATTTGTTTTAAATAATATATAACTTGTTTACATCCTTAGTCGTGGCTGTATGCTCTTTATTATTTAACCTTTAAAATCGAAATGTTTAAATTTTTATACAACCGCGTTAGAAGAAATGTTACAACGATTACCATATAATGACGAAATTTTTCGCGTACTTAATTTCTTAGATCCTAAAATAGCTTTACATGATGAAAGTAGATTGATTTTTCCCGAAATTTTTTAAAAAATATAGCAAAACGTTTTGGCATATCTGACATTACGACCTTAGCTTATGAAAGGAGAAGTTTGCCAACAGAATTTAACGACGCGGTAAAAACATTTTTGGCTAATTTAGAAATTGATGGAAGAATATTTTAGAGAAAACAGATTTTAATGATGAACCATCTTTTCCAAATTTAAAAGAATTAGTGTATGCCGCTTTATCACTTCCACATTCTAATTCCGAAGCAGAAAGAATATTTTCTATTGTCAGTGACGTCAAGAATAAAAAGAGAAATCGTATTAGTGTCACTTGTTTAGATTCAATTTGTAAATTATGATCAAATTTTCCCATTAATTAAATTATCACAATTTCTAAATTGATTCTAGACTCTTGGAACTGTACAATATCTTTATTGTCAAAATAACAGCAAACATAATAAATAGGATAACTTATTTTTTTCTATTAATTTTTATTGTAATTTTTACTTAAATTCATAGTACATTATACTACAATTGTCACAGAATTAAAATGTTTTTGGGATTTTCGTGTATTTTTGTCATTGCTTTCCACATGTTGGAGCATTGGTATTCTCTCTTTTCATTCAATACTTTACTTTTTTATTTGTTGTTATAACACTGTAAAAATATGCTGTCAGACTAATATTTGATTTTGAATTAATTGTAATTAATAATATTTTTCTTAATCTTATATGCATATATACTTTTATTTATATTTACGCCGTCGATTTTTGTTGTCTTGGGACAAATCATGCGGAACCCATCTGCCTTCCTTCTGAACCTTTCCCATCGTATGTAATCGTACGGAAATGGCTTGCTGCGTAACGCCAAGCTGTTCTGCAAGCTCCTTTTCAGTTTGCGCAGAGTTTATATCCAGCAGTGCTTGCAATTCGTCCGTTTCAATCTTTTCAGGGCGTCCAGCACGCGATTCATCTTTAAGACTGAAATCTCCTTG
>NW_017304395.1:1701059-1732847 GCF_001594115.1 Trachymyrmex septentrionalis | reverse complement strand
CGCGTTTTTAAAATTATAGTATAAATTAAAATATAATACAATTTGTATTTATACATGTTATAAGTACAATATGTTTTATTTTATGTTATTAACACGTTATTATATATTTTATTTTTATTGTATTATATTATTGTATTATTTACTATATTAATTCAATATTGTAATTACGTTTTTTATTGCGTATAATTTTTTTGTAAGAATACTGGTAAGGTTTTCTGCAGTTTCCCTTATCCTTTGCAACAAATGTTGGTATTCATATGATAAATTGATTGCAAACGTAATAAAAAACAAAATTTATTATTATTCACACAAATTTATTATTATGAACACACTATATATCTTTAATAAAAACCTTCCTTTTCTCCGTACAACTTTCTTAACATCGTTATTAGGGATCTTATAATACCATGAAATGTGTACGTCAGTTAAGGCTGCTCAGCTTTACGAATGCGCACAAAGTTTCCTAGAGCAGACGAATTCTTGTCATCTCCCATCACTGATTCGCTATAAGTTCGCTACGAATCCAGAACCGAATCTGAGAATCGGATTCGACTTTTACTATTCGGATCGAGATTCAGATATCCTTGAAAATTCGAATCTCCGGATAATCCGAATTTGAAGCATCACATTTATTCGTAATTCGGATAAACAAATATCCGCATAGCTTTAAATCCGAATCAATTTTGAAATCCTATTATTGACTACTTTCACAAATGCGCTCATTGGTCTTTGAAGTGCGTGGCTGTGACAGATTCCTAACCTGAGTAGTTGTCAACTTTAACCTGAAAAATTAATATCTCGATTCACAGGACAGAGCGCCGCTTTTTTTCTGCTAGATTCTTTCATTTTATGCAAAAAACGTCGAATAAGCCTAATTTCATTGACTTTTATGTAAAAGTCCGTCTCCTTCATAATTACCTGAACTTGTTATGGAGTCTACCGGTCTGTTGACGAAATCAGCCGATAAACGGTGATTATTGTTAAACGAATTTTATATATATTTTTTTAATATCAATTTTACAATGTTTCTTCTTGTTAAGGAACGTTCGCGTCAAGGAAAATGTTCGCGAGATCTTGGAATTGGCTGGGATTAAAGAATCTGATTTAAATACCATGACACAATGTCTATATTCCATGCAAGATCATCAAGCCAATGATATGATATTATTGGAAGTAGACGAGGATATATTAAAGGGATTAAATCAGGGAGATGCGTATGTCTTTTTCAAATTTTTGTGATTTTCGTTTTATAAAATAGATCCTTGAAAGTTGAGATTCTCTTTGAAAACATTAATATTGCAATTCTTATTCTGTAAAGTAATTATAAATAATATAATTTTATAACTCTGTAGAATATCATTTCGTGGTAATAAACATGACAATGCTATGCTATGTACACAAACTTGTACCTATGAGGTCAGAGAGGCAGAGATATCCAATTCATGGTTGTTGGTACCAAACCTAAAGCTGGGTAAGACAACAGATATCGAAGAAGTTACAGAAAGAACTATAGAAAAACATAATGTAAAGAAGATATTTAACTTATACTACGAGGTGCTTGTAGTATTTTATAATATTTGAATAGTAAGTAAAATGTTGAATTGTAGAAAAAAAATTAATAATCTTTTGTGTTCAAGGTGAAAGAAACCAAACCTGATCTGATACGTTTATCGAGTCTGCTTAAATCTTCTTCTTTCAATGGATTGGAATATGAATCTACTATAGATCGAAATATATTATACAGTTGGGAAAGATTACAAAATGAGCTACAAGCTAGTGATCAAGAGTTAAAACAGGCTCTATCGGATTTCTTAATAGCTGAAATAGATGGTTTGTAATAAAAAATCTCTATTAGACCACATTTATTACAAATATATACATGATATCATCTAATTTAAAAACCTTTTTACATTAAGGTTATTTGCGTCTCATATCATTTGACATAGAAGCAAGAAGCTTAGATCTGATATTGGATTATTTTGAAAGACAATCTTGGGAACTCGATGAAGTAGATAAAGAGAATACTTATGAATTTTTAAAGGAACTTATTTATGAACCAGTATTTGATGTTATATTCCAAAGGTATACAAAAGTAAGCACAAAGACAAAAGATGACGGAAGTCCATTATATAGGTATATACATTATTAACATATTTTATAGCAATTAATGTGAAAATTTTATAAGGAAGAATGTCTTTTAAATGTAATGTCTTGAGAAGGTTTGACGAAGAAAAATGCTGTGCAGTGATAGCAAAAGTTCTTCTTGCTACTTCTCCTGTTACCGAATATAAAGAATTCATGAAAACGTGGAACATTGGAACTCCTGAAAGTACGTAATTGAAATGGTAATGATATAGTTTTTTGAACTTATAATTTTTTTATGTTTCAGAAATGCAGCCAAGAGAAGAATATTTACATGGATCAGCCCTTATAATGTATAATACTTCAAAAGGACAGAAAGAAGTCATATCTTGTCCAGAGGCAGACTTACCCAACAACATTCACGATAGACTTCATGAACTTTTTGAAATTAAAGCTAAATGGACTGTTGAAGAGATAACACCTTATATTATGTAAGTAAATAAAAATACAAAGGTATTATTAATTTAAATCTTATATAATTATTTCTTTTAGTCGTTTTACAAAAGGTATAACGAATGTTAATGCACTTTTAACAAAGTATGCCAGATGTTCGACAAAAAATGGGATAAAATATTACGGGTCAAAACATGGTAAGTGATATAGTGATTACATTATGCATTCAATCGTCTTATAATAAATATTGATACATATGTTCTTGATTTATTATATTGATGCCAGAACAATATTTCAGAATTATCTATAATATTGAAACGATAAGTGTAATTTATTTAGTTAGTAATCATATATGTATAATTTACATAATTTATAAATAACTTTAAAATAAGATATATATATATATATTTTTTTTTATTTATTACCTTATTGATGTAATAGCGTCATTATCAGTGGTATATTATTATCACTCATTCATTAAATAACTATAATTTAAAAGCTGTAAGAATTTTTTTAGAATTTTTTTCAGAATTTTTTAATACCGTATTTTCTTATGTTGGTAAAAATAAGAAGTAAATAACAATAAATAAAGGGTAAAGTAAGAGTCAACACATTTCTTTAAAAAACAAGTCATCTAATTAAAAGAATAAATTACAAATAAAGAAAAATAAAATTGAAGAAAATATATAATAAAAAATAAAAAATGAAAAATAAGATAATAAATAAAAACTCAGTTTAAATACAAATTACAAGTTTTGGCTACCCTGGATTGAGCCCTCTTCAGACATTAAACATATCGAAAAAACCGTGGTACAAAATAATTATCGCAAATGTTCGCATTTTTATTATATTCACAATTCGGGTGAGTCTTGATGTAGAACTCGACATTATTCACGTACGATTGAACAGTCAAAAGTGTATCATATCTCTTGGAAAAGTTCTAGTTGATAAAAAAAAATAAGGAGTTGATAAAATTCTGAAAAAAAATCTTAGAGCTTTATGAGAAGGAAATAAACAATTTTGTCTTTTGCAGTTTTTCTGTAAAAAATTGATAGTATTTGAGTAAAAAAATTATTAAAGACCAATTTTTGGCAATTATTAGCAATTAATATCTTGTTAACTGTTATGAAAATTGCAAAATGGTAGAGGACTTTTCTTCTCAGTTTATTCCATTCTATCCCTGTACAAAAACTATCGTTACTTTTAGAACACTCTGTATACATATATACATATGAAAAGTTGATGTCCAATAAATTATAATATTCTTTATGCCCGTATCAGATTATGGATTGACGACTACGATTGAAGGTTGCCTGATTCTATTTCAATCAATTATAATGGGCTCGTTACGTTATGATCAGTTGAAGTAGAACCGGGCAATCGTCAATCGTAATCATTAATCTGTAGTCTGATACGGGCATTACATTATCAGATGTGAAACCAGTTATGCAAAAATTATTGTACAACTTTAGAACGAAGTTTTAACAATAATTTCACAGGATGCAATAAAAATTATTTTAAATTATTAAAAATTGTTACTTATTAAAAATCTTTATTTTTATTTCGAATTTTATTACCGCTTATTTAAAAATAGAACAGGATATAAATTTTAATTTACATCAAATATTTCTTCTACATACGTTGGCTACATTAAATAAATCCATTTCCTCCTTTGCAATTTGATTTCGAATTCGATCGTAATCAGTGATCTCGAAAACCATTATAGATATCAAATTTCGTAACTAAATTGAAAAACACTCATATTTTAACCAGCTTTTAGGGCTTTGAGACCATGCGATAATTCAACTAAAACAGAACAAGTTAGAACGTTTAATTACAAATTAATAAGATTATTGAGTAAATTGCTTATTAAGATGTTTACTTATAGCGAATTCGATTGGACGCACTCAGTGCGCACTGATGCACATTAAAGCCGTCGTACATAAAATAATGTAAAGATATATTTATACATAAATATAGAAATTGATTAAATCCTGAAATACTCTATACACTTTATTATACTATTAGGTAAAATATGTATTTTATAATTCGAAATATTTATATTTCTCTTTTATACTCAAATTAAATCAGTATACAACAGCTTTAAGTGTGCACTAGTGCTTCCAATCGAATTCGCCATTAGTTGTTAGTAGATACTATATTACAAGAATTCGACAAATTTCCAATAGTTTTATTTGACAATTAGCATGTATTGGAATTGAAAAATTATATATAGATGAATTTGTTTTAAACATTAAAAAGAGTTTAATAAAGATTGAAATGTTTGTTTACGTACTGATAAGATTGTTTTAATTTAAAGTTTTTTACTCTTTAACTTCAAATTTATTTTATATTAACTCATATATTAACTTGTTTAGCTATAAGAATATTTTATTCTGACCAAATATCAATTGCTTATCATTCTTAACATTAGTGATTGTTAAACATTTATATCTTGTTTTAAATTTTCATGACATAATATTGTTTTTATAAGTGTAGGAAATACTTACTTTTAATTAATCAAAATAAGCTCCACAATTTGAACAGCGTTTTGTTCTTAATAGCAGACAACAGATAATTCCGACAGGAAAGAAAAAAATCGCACAAAATAAGCCAAGACATGTATAATCATCTTCCATTATTCCTATCTGTTTTAGGTTTAAATGTTATTAACTTTCCATTTAAGCATAACCAAAACAGCAATATTTGAATAAAAAATTTGCATACTCTACATGCTGGACAGCCGCCAACTACAATAATTTCTGGAACAATGATTGCAGTGGAATGTGTAGAGCCATATGATGGAATATGGCTTCCTTGATAACCAGGTTGATAGCCAGAATCAATGTTGTTAGGATAGTATCCGGGAGGTGGTTGCCATTGTGATGAATTCACTAGTGATAATGATTTATTATAAATATATAAATGACAAATCTAAGGACTCTTCTATACAAAATAAATAATAATAAGTAAAGGGCAAAGTAAAAGTCGACACATTTCTTTAAAAATTAACCGAAGAGTATATTACAATTAACAAGAGATAAAATTACATTGCAAAAATAAAATTAGAAATAAGAAAAAAATAATTACAAGTTTCGGTTACCGGATTGAGCTCTCTTCAGACATTAACATAACAAAAAAATCGTAGTACAAAATCAATTATCGCAAATGATCGCATATTCATTACATTCACAGTTCGGGTGAGTCTTGATGTAGAGTTCGACATGATTTCTGTACAATTGAACAGTCAAATGTATTTTTAATTGTCCGCCCGTCTGTCCAACGTATGACGCATCGCAATTATTACACGAAATCTTAAAGACCACATTGCTCTTCGATGTATGTGGACAAATATCCTTCTATACTTTAATGTATTTGCCCAATTTATTGAGACTATGGAAAGCTACCCTGATGTCGTTTTTATTGAAACGTTTGAACTTTTCCGTATGGAAAGGGATAAATGGTACCGTCAAGCCAAGAAGCAGATTCATTCGCACAGATATTGTCAGCCAGAACTTTATGTGTTATGTGTCTATTTTTAATTAAATTTTTTATACGTTGATTGACTGTATCAAAAATAAAGATCAGTGGATAGTCATTGTCTAATAAAATGTTAATAATGAACTCTGTGTCAACTTCTGTGTATGAAACCTAAAGTCCGATAACAAAAAATTGGTCTTAATTTACAAACTGATACTGAAGGTATCTTCACAAGGCTTATATTCCCATCATAAATAAAGTTTGACTTTTTGGTAATAACAGTCCATCTCTTCTATCAGTCTGTGGTGATCCGCACTACCGTACATAATAATCGACACCTAATGTCTATTTTACACATCTGCGTTCCTTCTTTCTGTATATATTCCAAAAGTTTTTTATTCTTTTATGGACATGCTCGTTTGAATATTTTACATATGATTTCTGGTGAGTTTTTATTTTTTATTAGATTTCCGGTATGTTAATTTATTTACATGTATATTTTTTTTGTAAGTTATTTTATTTTTTTTATCAACTAGAGCTTTGCCAAGATATTTTTAATACATTTGACTGTTCAATCGTACGGAAATAATGTCGAACTCTACATTAAGACTCACCCGAACTGTGAATGTAATGAATATGCGATCATTTGGGATAATTGATTCTGTACTACGATTTTTTCGTTATGTTAATGTCTAAAGAGGGCTCAATCCGGTAGCCGAAACTTGTAACTTTTTATTATTATTTTCTTATTTCTAATTTTATTCTTGCTTTATGTAATTTTACCTCTTGTTAATTGTAATATATTCTTCTGTTAATTTTTAAAGAAATGTATCGACTCTTACTTTGCCCTTTACTTAATATTATTTATTTTATAAATATATAGTATGAGATAATATTAATATTTACAAGTGAATCAATGTCACTTTCCCTTCTTTTTCCTTCTCTGCTTTTTTTCTTATTTGAAAAAGCGGATGTTAATCTCAATAATCGATTGAAATTTATTGCAATGTGCCAATTGGTTTTCTCGCTGTTCTTACTTTGTGAATAGTACGACTCTCGGCCGAATATTTTTCGCAATAAATTTATTTACAGTTTTTTTAGCACATCAACATCTTTCTAGAATGCTTGATTGAGCATCAAATTATTAAAAATTGCTTATCAATTTAATTCGTGATATTACTACGTAATATTACTAGTAGTTTAATTGTATTCATAAGCCGAAAAAGCAATTCGGTGCACAGTTCGAATCATTAGTAGTTTAATTGTATTCATTTCCGAAAAAGCAATTCGGTGCACAGTTCGAATCATTACAAATATAGTATATATGCATATATAGTATATATGCATATATAGTATATATGCATATATAGTATATAAGTAATTCATATTGAATTATTTAAGCATAAAAAAGATCTAGCTCTGACCATTACGGCCATTATTTTTCTATTTGTTGAGTTTACAAATGTACAGTCCAATAAGATTTTTATTGTTGAGAATGGTATGTCTTGGAAGATTCACCAAGTTCCATTCTTGTGATGGAGAGTGTGATGAAGTTAATACACGAATTTTTAATCCTGACGTTGAAGATGGCTCGAAACTGAATCGAAACATCCGCCTTTACGATATCAATATATAATTTTTTGATTAATAATATTTAAATACTTTAGTGGATACTCTATGCATCAACAGCTGCGTTTGACTCTAAAGACCAATCACTTACCTTTCTTATTTATTGGCTGTATGACAGTCTTGGTTTTTATTAAAATTTATTAATATAAATACATATATATAGTATATACTATATATATAGATACATAGATAATATAAATATATACATACATAGATCTTGCACGAATGACTAGTCGTTTTTTTCATACTAGGTGTGTTAATAAATACAATCATTCATACCAAATGCGGTAATGATATTAACATTGCTAAAGAAACATATTTTAATATATGGCATGCTATTTTGCATCTAAGTACAATATAATATTGTATTCATATTGTATATGTTTAAAATTAATAATAATTTAAATATACATAAATTTCTTTAATTTGCGAAAAATAGTTTATAATTAATACAATATTTAGTGAATTATTTGCATGAATCAAATTATGAACAAAATGGACGCGTCAAATATGCTGCTGCTGGAGATTTCACTCGTTTTCGATTTTTTGTCTCTATAATTTTCTTCCTGTTGTCGACGTAAAACTTTTTCAATTTCTGCGCCTCATTATGCTATCTATTACATATCGTTTTCTCAATTTAATATGTTGTTATACTTTATACATTTTAAATGTCTTCCATATTCGGTATTAAATCTATTATAAGTGTAAGAATTTATCCCATACAACATAATCCTAAAGGATTTTCAAGGGATGCTACATCATAACAAGGACGTCCTCAAGACACCGCTCGGAGAACTGTATATTCCGTGGAACTTATTTTAATAAATATACTTAAAATATTACCTATTTTGATTTTATTTCATGTTATTTTTGGTTTTTTATGTTTTTAAACATCTTTGTTTTAAAATATTTGCGTAAAAACATTGAATTTTAATTTTATTTCTTTTTTGTGATATTATTTTTTATTCTTTTTATTATGTTTACAATATATCTACAAAATGGTTTTGCGTAAAGATAATATATTATAACTTGACGCGTCTTTTTTTACATTTTCAATGTCTTTTCCGATGGATTATATATGTACTATGGATTTTCAGTATTAGAAATTATACTAGAAAAATATATTCCTAATAATATTAATGTTTAAAAACAATATTTAATTTAAATTCGATAATTGTTGCGTTTTGCTTCTTTCAAGTATATATTGATAAAACTAGACTCATTCGACGTGTCTTTGCACAAAACAATTGAATCTGACAGAAACAGTCATCGTTCTCTACTACTAGGGCTGCGTTCGGAAACATCTCCCGAATGCCCTTATGTATCATTTCCTCCTTATTATTTACTCAATGTTAAATAAGGGTAAGATAATACACGAGGACATCCGAGTGATATTTCCGAACGCTAAGGTGTGTCTAATTGAAGATTTTGAGATTTGAATCGCTAATAATGGCTCTAATTAAACTGAGAAACGTACAAACATTCTTGTCAATTTCATGTAAGAAGGAATAAATATAATTTATTCTTTCTTTAGGAATTACCGAGCAGAAATTTGTACCCTTATTTTCCCTTATTTTGTTATTGCGTGAGTTATTAGTTTCGAGAATGGAAAATTGGCGCCAACCAAATGAAATCGACAATTATTTACGCGTAGTTGCAGAAAGGAAAGAAGAGCATTTCTAGACTGTACAATTTAACCTAAAAATCATGACGCACCTGCTGGAGCTGTTGCGACAGAATTAACATATGGCGGTGGAGATGTTTCGGGCACTTTCAACGGCTGTGTTTCCATAATCAATTCGCTGTTTTCATTTATTTTAATGTTAATTAAGTGTTTAATGCGTTATAAACATGTAATCATTTCCATAATCTGTGGTAAACATAAAAGATCTGTTTTCTGTTCTTGCAATAAACTGCACTAGAACCACAGTATATACAGTAGTGCAACTCTTCTGATTCTATGTTGGCCAAAATGGAGTGCACATGCGTGAAATAAGTAAGTTGCTCCGTCTCTCTTCTTCCTTTTTTTGTTGTTCTTTCTCTTTTTTTTTCTCTCTCTATTTAAATAAGCGTTTCAATGTTCCACTTAAACATTTGTCTTTCAAGCATACATGATTCAGAATAGAAATTTAGAGGAAAGTATTACGTGTATTGTCCATTTGGTGAAATGTTGTGTGAAAAATCTCGAGAGATCTAATTTTTGTGAAAAAGTGATAAAGTAAAAAAGTGAACAAAAAATAATAATAAGAAAATCGAACAAAAAAGATTTCTTTTTATTTATTATATTTTAAACTTATTTTTCGGACATATATGTATAAATTTCTTTTATATCAGCTTTCTCATAACATTTTCATAAATATATAATTACATAATATTTCTTTATACAAACAAACATTTTTAAGTTAATTTAATATTTTTCCTAATTTTTCTATATTTTTTCTTTATTTGTCAATATATTTACAATTTATTTTTATTAATTTTTATAAAGTTTAAATTATTTCATCGCAATATTAGGTTTATTCGCGTCGCATGCTCTAATATGCTCTAATATGTTCCTACAATAGCACTTACTCACTTTAACGAATTCGTTGGATTACGATGCGAATAAATCTAGTGAGTTTTGTGAAGAATTTTGACAGAGTAAAAAAAGGATGAAAAGAGAAAGAAGTTTGGGTGGTAACCGTGGCAACGCTAGATAACTTACTTATTTCACGTATGCGCACTCCATTTTGGCCAACACTAACATCAAAGGTGCCGACAGAGAGTTGCGCGACTGTATATACTGTGCTAGAACTCTCTTTCTCGCTTTCAACAAATATTAATACCTTTCTTACTTTAAGTTTCAAAAATAAACAAGCATCATCTGCCAATCGTTAATTAAAATATTTGATACAGCATAATATTTATATCATACAACATTTATATAATTTTATACGTTCTTATTTTTATTTTTTGTTTTTGTTTTGCAATGCATTACAATTATGAATTTATTTCTTTTATTTATATTACATTTAGATTAATTTGATGTACGTACAAACGACTTGAAGAGACAGAGAGAGAGAGAGAGAGAGAGAGAGAGAGAGATCGAAAAAATAAAGAGCAACTGAAAAAGAAATTTAGATGGCGTTACTAGGGAGTATTTACTTATTTCGCGCATGCGCACTCCATTTTAGCCAACACTAATATCAAAAGTGCCGACAGAGAGCTGTGCTACTGTAAAGTCCATGGCACATACAAAAATATAAGGCCATAAGACGTAATCAGTAAGCGAATTGCCCAATCACGGTAGAGACCGTAAGGCCAGTAGCGAATCCAATCTTACGATATCCTTACTAATTATGATCTTACGTTTTTCTATGTGCTCCCGGCTTAAGGCCATTCCACACAAATTTGCATAGTCGCATAACCATATGCATAACAAAAATTATCCAATCACATTTCTGTCATAAAGGTAAACGTAAAATACGATTGGATGATTTCCTTTATGCATATGTTTATGCCGCTATGCAAGTTTGTGTGGAATGGCCCTAATACTGTGGCAGCGGCACAGAAAAACAGTCACGTGACGTTTGATTGCTTTTCAGTCCCATAAAAAGGCCTTTAAGAACTGACAATATCTGTACAGACAATGGCCCGTATTCATAGTCAGATCTTATATTCAAGGCTGTCTTAAGTACAGTCTTAAAGAATCCTCTACATAGAAGTCGTAGACGGTTGTGGAGTCTTAAATCTAGGAGTAGGAAACTGATCAATTCTAATCGAGTATTCTTCTTATATTTTATTGTAATTGGTTGTTTTTCTAGTTTTATGTAGAGAACTCTTAAGAAGTCACAATCAATCAGAGGGCCGTATTAGCATCTTAAGACGTTACTTAAAACAATCTTGAAATAAAACTATAAATACCAACCCAATATTTACCTCTCGCTTAAGGCTGTGTTTAGATTCCTTACTGGATGGGTGATCGCTGAATGACTGGGCGGAGCCTAGCGAAAAGTACCGGAGTGGTTAAGAATCTGAACACACTCTAAGATAAGGGAGTGTCCTACATACATCGGTTACAGCAAACAGTAACATAAATATATCAGATTTAATATAAATTACATATATAATTAATATAATTATATATAACTAAAATATATATAATAATAATAATAAAAGATATAAAATAAATATCTTATCAATATCTTAAATTTCGACCTGTAAAACTTAATAGATAATTAAATACTTGGTCTCCTTTAAGTTACAGTTTATACTACTACTGTTTATAACAGGGGGGCATAACCAAAAATTTAAATTTTCGTATAGATGCACGTCAAACATGCTGGGATAGCACAAGCAGTCTTTAATGCGCCATTACCATCCATTCCATCTGGCTCAAGAAATCGGGTAGTTTTTCTATCCTCCCCGGTGGATAGAATAGGAATCTGAACGTTCCATATAAACGTCCAATAAAGGCACTCAAAAGGAATCTGAATGCTTTTTGGATGTCTGGGTGCATTCGAATGAGGAATCTGAACGCCTTAGATAATGTACTTGAAACCTTCAATACGCATACGCGCATTTTTAACCAACCTTATCTGCATGTATGGAAGTGAGAAGTCTGATTATTCTCTATGGTCTAGTTTACATCATGCACTTGATACAAGTACTAACTAGTAACTTTTTATTGAATGATCTTAATTTCGGCGATATGTTGACATATACATGATATATGTATTTAATTAATTATGATGTATATGTACCAATTAGTACCAATTTGTACCAATTTAGTACATCATTCTTTAAATACATTGCTGAAATTAAAATAATTTAATAGAAAATTACTACTAGTTAGTACGTATATCAAGTGTGTGCACGATGTAAATTAGATCTATCTCTTTGTCTTCGCACACTTCCCACTCCTAAAAAGAGGCTGCGTTAGCAATATAGGAGTATTACATATATGATTCAGTTAGAAAATATACCTATAAGTAAAATAGATCTAAATAAGTATGGATGGATGGAGCATTGGTCGCGTTCAGTAGACAAGTAGACTCAATCGTTGCGGAGCGGATCCGTGAGCACTTGCTGCTTATTGGTGTATTCTTTTAGATCATCCAACAGCATCGAGCGCTCATCCAATAGTAACGGATTTGCTTTACATCATTTTTTGTTTGGTTCTTAAATTTTTCATCTATTTTTAATATAAATATTGTGCATTTATCATTTACTGCTCTTAAGTATTATATTATGTTGGTAATTATACAGTTTAGCATACTTCAAAAAATCAATAAAATTAGACTTATTTGATGCGTTTTTTCACAAAATAAAAGAATCTGAAAAAAAAAACGTCGCTCTGCCCTGTGATTCGAGATATTAAGCGTTAAAGTTGATAACTATTGAATATTAGAAAATCTGTCACAGAGACAAAATGAGGGTAATTCTTCAGAAGAGCTACCTCCGATTTCGATGAAATTAGGGTCATTCAACGTATTTTTGCGTAAAATGTAAGAATCTGGTAGAAAGAGTCCGGGACTGCGGCCCTGCGAACCGAGATATTGAGCATTAAAGTTAACAACTATTAAGAAATCTGTCATGAGGGGTGTATAGACAGCAGTTTATTGATTCGAAGCGATTACGCATAAAACAAATATCATATCCTACCCGTTTGGGGCCTAACCGCCTAGAAGTTGCAGCCTAGATAGATAGTGTCTACCTGAAATATTTTTAACCCATGAAGACAGTGGGGTCGAGCCGGAATCGGTCCGAAATGTGCATCGAATGTCGAACACTGATCTAAAAGAATGCACCAATAACAGTAAGCGCTCACTCAACTATTGAGTCTGCTCAACGCAGTGATTATAATAACTTCTCTTCCGTAATTATTTTATTATTCCGACCCTTTTTTTTATCAACTAGAACTTTTCCAAGAGATATGAAACACATTTGACTATTCAATCGTACGTGAATAATGTCGAGTTCTATTTATATCAACCCTCACCCGAACTGTGAATATGCGAACATTTACGATAATTAATTTGTACTGCGATTTTTTGGATAAGTTATTGTCTGAAGAGGGCTCAATCCGGTAGCCGAAACTTGTAATGAATATTTATATTTAAACTGAGTTTTTATTATTGTTTATTTATTTTTTCCTATATATTTTACTTTTGTCTATCTATAATTTATTCTTTTAATTGTATAACTTTTTTAAAGAAATGTGTTGATTCTTACTTTGCCCTTTATTTATTGTTATTTATATTCCGACGTGTTTTTTATTAATTTGAGTTTTACAAAATAATAACATTTTTTACATATTTATACTAAACGTCAAATAAACGTTAAATATTTTATCATATTTAAAGAATGTTTAATCATATTTTTAATAAATAAATAACAAAAACAAACATTTAATAAACGTTATATAAATGTTTAAAAAATATTATTTTGAAAACAAATTATAAAACGTAAAATTAATTACTAATAAACGTTTAAAAAACATTTAATAGAGTATATAGACATTAAATAAATATTTCTTTAAACCTTTATTTCAAACGAATAATTAATGTAAAATAAACATTTAATAATAAATGTTAAATAAATGTAACGTAAATCTCTTTTCAATATATTTAAAATAAATAAATATAGCCCAGGAAAATTAGACGATTTTTGGCGATATGAAGGAAAAAAAAAATTGCTTCAAAGCTGGATTTTTTGTATAGAGGTATGTAATAATGTACTTTTTATCATATCAAAAGTCCCTATGTGTGAAGGCATGCGCCATCTTGAAAAAAATGTCGCATAAAATTGATTTTTTGCAAATATCTCAGAAACTATTCGTTGTACGGAAATTAACGTTCATTCGAAAATAAAGCTGATAAAATTCCCTATTTCATTTGTTACTGAACCTCGCACGTGCAATAGTTTCCGAGAAAGATTTTTTTTTAAAGAATCTCTTATTTTCGAATTTTACATAAATATATTTTGGCTCCGTAAATATCTCAAATTTAACTGTATCTACATAGAAAATGCATATAACAAAATCGGAATAGTTTAATTATCTACAAAATAATTTATATACAAAATGATTATCTACAAAATGATTTTTTAATGAATGTTGTACAACCGATAGTTCCGGAGTTATAATTTTTTTAAGGCATTTTAATTTGCGTATATTATGAAAATGGGAACATTTCATCGCAAATTTATCGGAAATATCTTATATATGGTTACTCCTACACCATAAATAGTTTTTATCAAAATAAAAGATCATTAAATTTCCTCCATTTTGATTTTTAATGATTTATATACGGCTAATAATTACTGAGCTACAGCTGAAAAACGTTCATTATACGTGTTTCTTAGTACAGTTTTGTAAATAACTCACTTCTAACATGTCTGAGGCAAAAAATGTATAGAAATCATATGAAAGCTTATAAAATTACCTTTAAAATAAAAAATTACCTTTTAAATGAAATTTGTTTAAACCTTGTCTGATGAATTATTTCCGACATACAGCCTTTGGAAGATTTCGTACTGTGTTCATTTTATGATAAAATCGGACTTTTTGTATAAACAAACATATGTAATGACAACAGAATAATTAATATCGATATTTTTCTATTAGTTTATATATATATGAATACAATCCTGCATTGATAATAGTTTAAAAAATTTACTTTTCGAAAAACAATTGTTATAAGAATGCTTATTTTTTGGCATTTGGTATGAAAAAGCGATTTACGGTTTTTTTTGCAAATATCTCAATTTCTAGAAAATATACATAAAAGATACCTCAGATAAAATTTGAAGCCTATAAAATTTCCTACAAAATGGTGTATTGTAATTTATGCTTGATAAAAATTGACCAACATACAGATATTTGAAGATAGTTCTTTTTTCCAATTTGTTCTCATTTTCATGATCGATAATAATGGCCAAAAAAGTTTATTTGCAAAATTTTAAAATTGATGTGCGTTTCCGAGTTTATAATACATGATATTGGCTTGCATTTTTAGTACTTGAACCACATTTTTAGGACAAATAGTATTCGAAATATGTGTATACTATAGGAAAGAACGGTATATACTGCCGCTACGCATGATAATATTTGTTATCAGCACTAGGATTGATTCGGATTTAAAGCTACGCGGATATTCGTTTATCCGAATTACGAATAAATGTGATGCTTCAAATTCAGATTATCCGGAGATTCGAATTTTCTAGGATATCCGAATCTTGATCCGAATAGTAAAAATCAAAATCAGATCCGGTTCTCAGATTCGGCTCCGGATTCGTAGCGAACTTATAGCGAATTCGATTGGATGCATTAGTGCGAACTGAATGTATATTAAAGTTATTATAATGTATCATACACTTATTTAATCTGAGTGTAAAAGTGAAATACAAATATTTCTCTTATTAGCCTTGTACATCTTTGTTATTACTATTTTAAGATTGAGAATCTGTTCTAAACATTTATATTTATAAGCAGTATATATATTAAGTCTCATAGAACGTTTATGTGAGAAACATAACCTATAGAACAAATGCTTTAACGGTCTATCTGGATTTTAAGCTTGTATAATTCTGTGTGAATCTATATTTATATTTTTTAATTTTATTTTTTTTCAATTATATATGTAAATCAAAATTTAATTTTTATTTAACAAATTACACGGTAAAAAATTTGTCATGCATGAATATGTATAAATATGTATAAATATACATAAATACGTATAAATATTCATAAATATGTATAATTATAAATGAAATATGTCCATATATACATGTTCATATATCCTTCTTTCTTTTGTAAAATTACTTTTTAGTGTAATAAAAATAATAAGTATTGTGAAAACATAAAAAATAATTATAGAAATAATTTTCACATTATTTGTTTTAGAAAAAAATAAGTTTGGAAAAGTGTAAAAAAAACTGCTCATACATAATTATGCATAATTTTATATATAATTATATATAAATAATTTGTTTATATTTTTTGAAACTTGATTTTTTTCTAAAACAAATAATGCGAAAATTACCTTTTTAATTATTTTTAATGTTTTTACGTCAGTATTATTATTTCTATTACACTAAAAAATAATTTTATAAAAGAAAAAAGGATGTATTAACATGTATGGACATATATAATTGTCATATATAATTGTACATGTTTATGAATATTTATGCGTGTTTATGTATGTTTATATATATTTATACATATTTATGCATGACAAATTTTTTACCGGATAATTTAAAAGCTGTGCGCAAGAGTAAAGTACCCTTGATATCGTTTTACCGAGGACATTGAAGGTTGTGTTGACTTGTACTATGCTAGCACAGCTTGGATGTACAGTATCGTTTACATTGAAGCACTAGAAACCCGATTTATGAGCAAAAAAGCCGAATACGAAGAACAAAACTATTTTTAATTTTAATTTCCGATTATTGAAGACCGACAGATTTCCCCTACCTTTGCCCCCCTCCCTCCACACAATTCTTTTTTTCTCCCCCCCCCCACTATTCCAATAAGCAGCGTAATATAAAAGGAACGATCTGGAGAAATAGCTCCGTATCAGGCAGCTTGAAGAACAGTCTGATTCAGGCTGTTCTTCGCCCTAATAAAGTGCAAGGTTCACGAAACGTTGGCGTTCCAAGAATGGATCTGGACGTGGAGAAACATATAATCTTTATATAGAAAGCACCCGTGGAAGCCTCAAGAATATTACCTAACTTCTGTTATTATGAAAGAGCGATTAAAATCTTTATAGCACAATGTAGCACAAATCTAGCACAACTCAACATAACGTTTATTTTGCCGATAAAATCAAATGGCGGTGCTGGTGAAAAAAATACTTTACCGCTTACTAACCGCTAAAAAGGTACGAAGATGTGGAATTGCAAGCATTGTTGGACGAAGATGATTCACAAACACAAAAACAACTCGCAGAGCAATTGAGCGTTAGTCAACAAGCTGTTTCCAATCGCCTACGAGAGATGGGAAAGATTCAGAAGACCGGAAGATGGGTACCGCATGAGTTGGACGGCAGGCAGATGGAGAGGCGCAAAAACACATGTGAAATTTTGCTTGCACGATACAAAAAGAAGTCGTTTTTGCATCGTATCGTTAGTGGGGATGAAAAGTGGATTTATTTTGAGAATCCCAAGCGCAAAAAAACCTTGGGTAGATCCAGGCGTACCATCCACATCGACCGCAAGACCGAATCGCTTTGGCAGAAAGACAATGCTCTGTGTTTGGTGGGACCAGAAGGGTGTGGTCTATTATGAGCTGTTAAAACCTGATGAAACGGTTAATGCTGGACGCTACCAACAACAATTGATCGATTTGAATAGTTCACTGCTTGAAAAAAGACTCCTTTGGCTCCTTCCGATTACCACTTGTTTGCATCGATGGGTCACGCACTTGCTGAGCAGCGCTTTGGTTCGTACGAAGATGTGAAAAAATGGCTCGATGAATGGTTCGCGGCAAAAGGGAAAGATTTTTACTGGCGTGGTATCCACAAATTGCCCGAAAGATGGGAAAAATGTGTAACTAGCAATGGAGTACTTTGAATAAAGCTTTTTTTATCATTCTTCCGAATTTAACGTGTTTTTTTTTAAATCCGCATTTCATACTTGTACACCTGGTAAGTTTTCATATGATTTCTATACATTTTTCACCTCAGACATGTCAGAAGTGAGTTATTTATAAAAATGTACTAAGAAACACTTGTAATGAACATTTTTAAGCTGCAGCTAATAATTATTAGCCGTATTCTCCTTAATCCTATTGCTCATGGCCGACTTCTCTCATATGTCGGTGGTGCGTACGCTGATTGTATAGAGTCATAAGGGACCTACAGTTTAATGTCAATTCCGAACGACGATTTTAGATTAGAAAAGTGTATATGACAAGGACATTCTCAATGGTTTGCCGTTGCCTGCCGAGAAGAGCTACGAGCATATGAAAATTTTTCAGTTCTGCCTAGGGCAAAACTTTTGTCTCAAACTCGGGATCTCTGGCTAGCAATCTCGTATGCTGCCTGTTACGTCACGCTCGGACTCATATTAGCCGTATATGAATAATTAAAAAACCAAAATGCTGGATATTTAATGATCTTTTATTTTGATAAGAACTATTTATGGCGTAGGAGTAAATGTATAAAAGATATTTCTGATAAATTTGTGAGGAAATGTTCTCATTTTTATAATATTTGCAAATCAAAATGCCTTCAAAAAATTATATATCCAGAACATTCATTAAAAAATTATTTTATAGATAATTAAATACTTTTTCGATTTTGTTATATGTATTTTGTACGTAGATACAGCCAAATTTGAGATCATTCACGAAGCCAGAATATATTTACGTAATGTTCGAAAATAAGAGATCCTTTAAAAAAAAATCTTTCTCAAAAACTATTGCACGTACAATGTTCATTAAAAAATCAAATTGTGAGGAATTTTATCAGCTTTATTTTCAAACTGAACGTTAATTTCCGTACAACAAATAGTTTCTTAGATATTTGCAAAAAACATTTTGTGCGACTTTTTCAAGATGGCGCAGCCGGCCATGTCCTCACATGGGGCGACTTTTGATATGTTAAAAAGTACACTATTGCAGATCTATAGAAAAATTCAGCTTTGCAGTAATTTTTTCCTTTTCAAATTCTTATTTTCCTGGGCTAATAATGTAAAATAAACATTAAATAAATGTTAAATAAACGTTTAAACAATGTTTTTTTAATTATTTATTTAAAATGAAAAATTATAATGTAAAATGAACATTTAATAAATTGACATTAAATTAATGAATTTTGAAAACGAATTGTGAAAAATGTAAAATTAATAAGAAATAAACGTTTAAAAACATTTAAAAAACATTATCTGCTGATTGGGTTACTCAAATACTAAACTTTTTGGACAGCCGACACTTAAACTATTTTTTTTTGTAGTTTGGAATATTAATTTTAAGATATTAAACTATGTCTTTAAACATTTTTGTTTCAGAGTTTTACATTTTTATATGAAACAGTGCATTTTTCTCATTTTGTTAACTATATTTAGTTATAACAATTTATCTACAATTTGTTATGAATATATAATTGTAGATAATAAAATAATACTTTCTCTAGAGATGTCAAAATATACATAAAAATCTTTTAATAATTTATATATACTTGTAAAAGTGATGAAAATTCAGAACACAAAAACTAGATGTATAATTAAGATGTGTACTCTAAAGGTTAATATACGCACCCAAATATTTAGCTAGCGCTGTTAATTTATAATTTTCCTTGATTATTATAAAACGTTCTGCGAATAACTTTCATGTTGGATTATCAAAACAACATAATAGTATTTAAATATACATTTTGAATATGATCCACAAATTTTGAAGTTTGAAAAATATGAAAAATAATATCCTTATAAAATGATTAGGTTGAATAAAAATTCATATTGTATCTACAGAAAAATTATTTCATGTTTTTGTCTACCAATGATTATATAATAATGTTTCTCATATACAAAACAACTTAATTTATAACATTACTGGTACTAAATGTAAATTTGAATTTCGATGACGCCAAAGTTAAAAAATATGCTCAAGGTAATTACTTGCAGCTGTATTAACACAATAAATCATTTATTATCTCACGATGTTTGTCGGGAAATTTGCACAAGTATATAAAGTAGATGAACATTTGCATTATAGTTGCGCCGAAATTCTGCTTCTTATCTGTTATTAAAGATACAAAAAAAATGGCATTCACGAAATTATTTGTTTTGACGTTAATAATCGTTATTAATCTGCAGGAAATTTATGGACATGGAATGATGATGAACCCTATAAATAGAAGCAGTGCATGGAGAAAAGGTTTTCCCGTAGAACCTAACTACACTGACAATGAGCACTTTTGCGGTGGATACGGTGTATGTATATATGATTATAAAATTGTAAAACTTTGCGAAAGATATTAACCTCAATGAGTATTTTTTAAATCAAATTGTTAAGATCAATAATTGGCCATTTAAATTAATTTACGGTATGTTTAAAAAAACATGTATGTTTTTTGAAAACTTTATGATATAACTTTACAATATAGGGGGAATCTGGGAGACTTGACCATATGTGTGTGTGGGAAAATTAAACTACTTTAAATTTCTCATTTAAATTTTCATGCCACGGTTAAGCTGGCAACTATTTGTCATGTTTCGAGCAATGTGAAATCAAAATGGTATAATTCATACGCCGTGGTTTGACAACTGCTTGGCTTGAAATTTGATATATTTGAAGTGGTTCAACTCTCCCATATGGTCGAGTCTCTCGAACTCTTCTTAGGGGCAGGTAGGGCACATTGTAACCGATTTTTTCTTTTTGCTCCTTCTTGTTAGTGTAAAAGAATATTTCAATTTTTATGAGATAAAAAGATTCCCCTTTCAACAAAGAACAATAAGTAATTTTAATCTTTGTAAGCAATTGAGGAATAGCTATTGTCACATAGTGCCTCATTTGTCACATATGGGGCATTATGTGACAGATTTGGGACACTATGTGACTGACCCAAGATTGAGTATTACAAGAAAAATCATTTTAATACATTTGAAGATTTATTATTCTATTTTTAAAACTTATAGGTACAATGTAAAACCAAAAATAAAATTTTTAAGTTGTTTAATATTAAAAATAGAATTTTCACTATGAGACATATAAGTACAGCATAAGTAGGTATATAAAAAGTATATAAAAACTAATATTATAACGAACTTATATTAATCATTTAGATTATAAGCTTTCCGGCTCAACTTTAATAAAATATATTGAAATAATAAACATATGATAAATATTAAAAATATATTAAAACATTAAAATATTAAAATAAAATGTCAAAATAAGATATCTTTTTTACTTGTAGAAATAGTTACAAAACCAAATTTTATAGAACTTTCTTAACTTAAACTTATATTAAAAACTTCTTTGGCAATATCAACTTAAAATTAAGAAAAAAATTAACAGCAAATGGGATCGTTGCTTTTTTGTTCACAGTGGATTTTGGTAAAATCATATGTATGTCTTTTTTCCTCTGTGTCGGATCATGCTTAACTAATAATCTGCTTAAATAATAGAATGAGGATGAGATAAACAAAAATAAGTATGTCACAGTGTACCCCAAGAATTACTATCATATACTATCCCAAGGATACTTTTGTCACTTAACTTGATGTGAATAGTGATACGAGACTTGCATTAATATGATCATAGTTTTAAATAAAATACTAATACATCATCTTACTAATACGCCATATACAATACTTGTACCATCAAAAGAAATGCCTTACCTTGAGAAACAAAATTATAAATTGAAAAACAAATTTTCAGTTTGGTTAGATTTCTTTATTCCTCCCATCACTATGATTTTTCTCATAGGCTTCTGAAACTTTATCAAAGTTACTTCTTTCGTGACGCTTTTCTTTTGTGTAGATTAATGTTCGACTGCGCTTGCTGCGTTCTGAAAAAAGCGGTTGTCACATAGTACTTCCTGTCACCGTCCCACCTTCTCCTACGTATTCCGTATGGAAATTTAATAAGAAATCTGAATAGTTCTCAATATAGTTCTCAATGATTCCTTTCCATACGGAATATGTAGAAGAAAGTGAGGTACATGGTGACAGGAGGCACTATGTGACAACCGCTTTTTTTCAAAACGCAGCAAGCGCAGTCGAACATTAATCTACACAAAAGAAAAGCGTCACGAAAGAAATAACTTTGATAAAGTTTTAAAAGCTTATGAGAAAAATCATAGTCACGGGAGGAATATAAAGAAATCTAACCAAACTAAAAATTTGTTTTTCAGTTTATAATTTTGTTAAAATCGGCTGAAAATTGCAAATAAATTCCAGCACTGTACTAGAACTTTGATCTTTTTCAAAAACTTGCCAAATATCACGTTTAGATCGTATCATAGATTTCATCTTCTAATTATAAACAATTAGTTTACTTAGGAGCGCACAACTTTTTATGCGATATCTTATTTCGCGTGAAAAATCGCATGCTCTTAAACAGAGAGGGAGGTGAAGTGGAACTCGCTTCGCGTGGAATGTCGTGCGCCCCTAAGCAAAGGGGAGGATATAAAAGTTTTCAATATTGTATGTAGCAAAAATAAAACGTTATTTAAAAAATTTTTTTGTTAATAACCTTTTAACGAATAACGAGCGCCGGTTAAAATTTTTTGAAGAGCACTGATCAAGGCATGACCTTGACAACATATGCCAAAGTCAAAACGATCCGGCCTCGCTTATACTGCATAATTTTAACTACTCTACTTCTTTATCTTCAGTTAGAATTATTGGCGGTGTAGGAACCAATTGTCCCGTTTCAGGATCATAATAATGTGATGACACTTATTTGCGATATATATAAGAATGAAATTTTCCAGTTGGTATCCAGTGGTAGCTTTTGTCATATTCCGCTACTGTGACATAGATTTATGTTTTATTTGTACTATTAGTCTTTTTCCTTGAAGAAACTCTCCTAATAACCTACTTATTTTAATAGATTATGCTTCCATTTTTTGCAGTTTATCGCTTCCAGCCACGCATTATAGCAATATTTTTTCTGGATTGACATTTATGAGTTTTTACAAATGGAATTTGTTAGGCGTTCAATTTTTTTAAAATTGTTAACTGATGACTTCTTTTACAAATGTTACTAAGAGTTGTAACGACGAACAAAGGAAATTTGTTCAAAAGGAAAGATTTGCGTGGAGTCTATAGAACGTTTAATATTAAATCCACTTTAAAATATCTAAGCACTAAAATCCGCTTTGACCGGAAAATAGATTTACAACATAACTTATTTCTAATATAGGTCATTATGTTAAAGAAGATCAAAATATATAATAATAAACTCATTCTGTTCTTTCTTTATTGATACAAACCGAGTACGGTAAATTTTTTGCTTTACTTTGGTTTTGCTTTACTTTTGCTTTGTATGATTTATCATATCAATTACAAATTGAAATTTATCATAACTGAAAGTTATCCTACCTAATATATAATAACAGAAATATAGATTACGTTTACATCGCGCCCTTAGTCCCGTACACTACGGGACCGTACACTACTAGCGTACAAGTTGGACGCTAAGCATACGAGAGCGTGCCTCTCTTTCATTAATTTCTGCTTACTTTAAATTTATCCAGACAACGTGTCTATCTTGTTGCTGGCTAATATACATTGCTATAAGCATATGTTGCTACTAGAATTGCAGTAACTGCGTTCTCATTTGTTGAAAACTTGATGCCTTTATGATATGATAACTTTGAGTAGCAACTTACCAGCAGTTTGCCGACAACTTTAAAATCGTTATCACAAAACAATACAAGTCCGTATACAATGTTATAACCGTACTCACGAGTGACGGCACAACTTCGTTGCGTACTCTATTACTTTTCTTCAAGATTGGGTAGTACTAAATTAAAAAGTTAAAAGTTAAGTTACAATTATAAGTTATAAATTTATTTAATTACATTTTAGACTCTTAACTTTTTAACTTTACATAGTTATTATACATAGTATATTTTATCGATAACTATTAACTTTTCATTTGATTTTTTAAAAATTAACATCAGGATTGGATAGTTAACGTTATACGGATTTTATACTTGGATTATATACACATTATACAATACATTCGTGTCTGTCGGATATTTTTCTAATTTTAAATAATTTCAAATATTTCGTTTACATTTAAACAAAGAATAAAGAAGTTTGATCCGACATCATGATCTAAAATCACGATTTTCTCGAAAAATATACAGAAGTGTAATTTTTTGCTTTACAGGGATTATTTTTTAATTCCACAGAATAATCACGCAAAAGCTGATCAAAATCCGTAAAATACATAGGTAAGTCTCTCTGCTTGTTAATTAAAAAAATTAACTTTTAACTTAGTTTTTTAATTTAGTTAAAAAAAAGTTAACTTGAAATTATAAAATAAAACAAATTAAATTAAATTTTTTAACTTTTTAATTACTTTTTTTCATTAACTTAACTTTTAATTCAATTAATGTCACTATGAATTAACTTTTATCTTAATAATAAAGTTTAATTTTAAATTAAACTTAGTTAAAAAAAAGTTAACTTACCTAACCCTGCTTTTCTTAATTAAATTTTCGTATAAGATAACTCGACAGATAGATTTTTCACAAATATCAGAGCTTTTCTCTAAACAAGTTGGACGCTAAGCATACGAGAGCGTGCCTCTCTTTCATTAATTTCTGCTTACTTTAAATTTATCCAGACAACGTGTCTATCTTGTTGCTGGCTAATATACATTGCTATAAGCATATGTTGCTACTAGAATTGCAGTAACTGCGTTCTCATTTGTTGAAAACTTGATGCCTTTATGATATGATAACTTTGAGTAGCAACTTACCAGCAGTTTGCCGACAACTTTAAAATCGTTATCATCAAAATTCATACTGCTGCCATCATATTGCCATAATAATATGCAGCATCATACAATGTCATGTCGAAAACGCAAAATAACATTAATGCAGCTATCTTGCTGTTAAACTGCTGGAAATACATATGCACATTGTTGCCTGCATGTTGCTACAATGTCGGTATATTCGAAATCGTTGAAGACAATTCTATGGCAAGTTGCCAGTATCATAAGCAATCACAGATTTGTACGATTTGAGACACGCTTTACTATTTGAATAATTACGCGCAATTAAATAAGCTTAAGATATGGCAACGTTTTATCTCCTGTGCTGTCTTGTATTTTCTCTCCTTCGCTCCAATACTCCTTTATATCTGCGACGTCTTCTTCAGTTGAACTTTGAACATCATTCTTCTTTTAACTACCTTGTTACTAGATACCAAGATTACTTATCCTTCCCCATACATCCACTAAGTTCCCTGCCGCTTTCTATACCTCTCAAATATTTTTATATATATATAATTCTCTTCCTGATTCAATAAAAATCTCTCCCTTTCTGTTCTCCTTTCGTTCCGCTGCCTCGCATTTCATCGCGTCATTCATAGTATTTAAGCGAGACTGACGAAATTGATGTGTTTGCGGATGTATGCGCGTGTGTGTATGTATGTAAGTGTATGTGTGTATGATTTCAATTATCGGGGGGGGGGGGTTCACTTCTCATTGCATTGTTATCTTATTTCCGGTTTTGTTGCTGATGGCTTTGTAACAGCAATTTTGCTGACGCCTAACCATTTGCAAGCTACTATTGTCTATTGTATTGTATTTCATTTTATGTCTACTATAGTTTATTTTATGTCTATTGCTCTGTTAACATGTAGTCTTTCTTATAAAGCTTCGCTATGTTAATAAACTAAATTAAATTAAATTAAATTAAATTAAATTAAAATTACAATTCGCGACGGCAACGGAGATGGGTCGTTAAAAATGGGGAAATTGTCGGAAGACGAAAGAGATAGGCTATAAGAATGACACACATACAGAAATTAATAATAGAATGATTAATAAGTGTATTCAATAAGTCGGATTACAATTAAGTTCGAAGCCTCGCTCCATAGGTCTAATCTTATAAGTTCGACATCCGCAGGAAATAACGATACTTCTTTATTAATGCCAGCTCGACAATCGTATTAAATCTCATTAAATCTTGACTCTACGAGCGATCACCTTAGAAGACGACTAATGCACCAAATGCGAACTAAATCTGTCGATGGTATATAAGAGCTCGTATTTTTACAAAAGTATGTTATTCAAACGGATACTCAACTTCGCCATGAATCGGGACGGATCTCCCACGCGGCCGCTACAATAATTGTTATCGCTATTAGCAAAAGTTCCGCATATCCAATACCCGATAAAATTATGGATAGACGGATTCGACACAAAATGACTCATATGTGACAAAGAAGGCGAGCACGAATCGACAGCTAAGATGTTTCTCGAAAAGAAAATGCGTTCCGGGGGATGCAATCCGTGGTTTGCAATTTTGCAGGTTTACATGGCAACCATTAGATCGGCCATTCGAAAATTCTCGAGTTTCCACACGCGATTCACCCAACGCTCGGTACCCCAAGATCGGCAGCTTTATAATTACAGTGACGTTCGTCTCCCAATGATTCTTATATTCTCCAATATCCTTTCAACAACAGCCTTAGCTCCGTTTATAGCAACTCAGTAACTCCAAGGTAGGGATGTTCGATTTAAAATCGATTTTTTAGAAAATCGATTCTTTTACCTTCGTTTCTCGATTTTTTAAATCGATTCTTAAGCTCCGATTAAATTGACGAATCAATTCTTAAGATCCGAGATCGATCTTCCATGTACGCCCAATTCAAAGGTCTATTCTTTATTCCTACACTATTTGAACTGATACCTATGGTGCAGGAATAAAGAATCGATCTTATGGTTTACGTATAGACATAAGGCCATGGCACACATCTTTCGTAAAGCCCATGGCACATATAAAAACGTAAGGCCGTAACACGTAATCAGTAAGCGAATTGGCCAATCACGATAGAGACCGTAAGGCCGATAGCGAATATAATCTAATGCGTGGTCTACAATGGCAGTAGAAACTGTAAACATGTCGGGAGTAAGCTGGTTTTCCAGCTAAACCATTAATGGTTAATCGATCAACGTCAAATCAATGTTGATTCAACGTCGCTCGATGTCAAATCGATATTAATACAACGTCGATCGACTGCTGAATCAATGAGCATACAGCGTAATGTCACAATATTGATTTACATAAGATGCTGATTGGTTCAATGGTCTTATATTATGCTTATGCCTGTTATGCATTTCATGTGTGACAGGCTTAAGAGTGCATTCACACCTTGACGGAAAAGCAGAATTCAATAGGTGCATCCAGAAGCATGACCGCTCATTGAACACTCATTGAGCTCTTGTATCTGTTTGGTCTATATTTTTAGATCTAATGGAATATGCCAATCAGATATAAAGCTCACTGAACGTACTTCTAAGCTCACGCTGTACCGCCATTTGTTACCAGCGCGAATTCTGATTGGCTTCTGCTTTTCTGCTTTCTGCTTTTCTATTTAGTGTAAATGTGCTCTAAAGCGGCACACGATGCTTCGTGTTCTCTTGCTAGATTCCCTAGCTAGATTAAAATCTTGCTATTATATTGGCTGCGATATGCCACCTGATTAATAAAATGTGCAATAAAATAAAAAGAATAAAGAGCACATATATATTTCATTCTGTATAAATGACACAAGAGATGTATGCACGTGTGCATTAAATTATTTTTTTATAAGTCTACAATTATAAGTGTACAATTAGCCTCGATCTTTTAGATCGATTTCCGCTAAATCGATTCTTTGGTGCTCAATTTTTTGGTGAATCGATACTTATAGTTGCAATTCAGGTCGATTAAAAAATCAATTCTTTTGTCGAAATCGAGCATCTCTACTCCGAGGAATCATATGTTCTTTAATAAATCACCGGCTCAACTATAATATAAGAATACAAGATGTATCACTGAGCATAATGACGATAGCAATACTGGAAACAACTAATCAAAATTTGGCCTCTATACACTTTCCTGCGTATAATAGCGCTAATATATTGAAATAGCCAATTGAATTTTGGCCTCAATTCACTTTCCTACTGCGCATACTCAGGAATAATACATCTAAGGACTTCGATACTTTCCGTCGGAAATTTTCACAAATTGATAAATGACCACTTTTTTGCCACTCTCTTTCTGCCACTGAGCCACACAGCCCTGACACAACACTGTTGGTATTTCTTGTGTCCATATCTAGTAAATTTCTTATAGTATCTCACAGGTGATGTGGAAAGCTATTGTCGAAATGTACGTTATCATAATTATGTAATGTATTACAAACGTTAAAATATAAGTATATCATTAAGGAACAATAAATAAATTAACAATAGAAAATTTCATGTTATAAGAAATAAATTATTTAATAAAAAACACGTTTCAATAATATTTTGGCAGAAGGTGCGCTTCCAATATATTTCTGGGAATCTATAGGGAAACTTCTGAGCCAGGGTTACGTGAGCGTTCGGCGGCTCGGCCGCCGAGCCTCGAGCGATAGTGATGGCCGCCCGTTGGAATTAGCCCGAAATGTGCAGATCTTTGCATGCACTGGACCTATATTCTATAACTGTTTTATTCTTATCGACAATTGTTGGTGTTGTTGCGCTTTTTCATCATATAAAATATCTGCGCAATGACACCGACAATTGTCGATAGGCATATAAAATAGTTACAGAATTATTATATCATAGGTAGGAGAATTTGAGTTTTGGAGGGAGATAGATCAAGTATTAATTTTTAATAAAATCTTTATGATTGGGGTTTAAGTCCAATGCACTTGTCTGCCATATTAAAATTAAATACAAATTATAAATTTTGTTTTAAATTGTAGGAATTTCAGAAAATCTATGATTAAGGGAGGGAAATGAGTTTAATCATTCTAATGAAGAATGATTAAATTGAGGAAGAATATATTAATAATAAGACGTTTTTTGGCTCAAGCTTCTTAAATAATAAATAATAAGATTGATAATCTTAAAATAGAAATAAGAGATCCAATAGATGAGATAATATCTCATGATAAGTATAAGTCAGGATAATCTGTATATTGGCGAGGTATGCCTCTGAGGCCTAGAAAATGTTGGGGAAAAAAAGTTAAGTTAACTCCAATAAATATGGAAATATAAAAATTGAATGTTTAAATATAGGTCCAATGCACACAAAGATCTGCACATTTCGGGCTAATTCCAGCGAGCGACAATCATTACCGCTCGAGGCTCGGCGGCCAAACCATGTTTGTATCGCTAAGTGTGTAAAGACAGTTACGGAATCGCGCCCTTGATATAGTCGCATTGCGAGCCGCAAATTCTTACGCCTTAGAGCGCGCAATATAAATTAAAGAAGGACTCTAACGTTGCTTGTAATTTCCTGGGTTATGCAAGCTTGTTCCCCCGGGAAGTCCCGTCACCGCGCGGTTCCTAACTAGAAAAGATAATTTCGCACAAAAGAAACAAAAAGAAATCAGCGAAATGAATAATTAGCGCACACTCGCACTTCTATAAATTGCTGGCTCCTCATTTTCAAAATTTTGAAAAAATAAGCAGAATTCTGGCTGCCCCCCCCTTCCCTCGAAAAGTTTCTAGAATTCTCTATCAATTTTAGAAAGAATTTTGTCGATTAAAGTGGTGGAAATATCATTCGAAGTTGCGGGGAGACCAAGTTTACGATTCCGAAACTTTAAAAAGCTGTAACTTCTTTACCGTTCATTATAGTTATGATCCATATAGGACAATCGATAGAACTTTTTGGGGAGCAACCAAAACTCTCAAAAAAATATCGGATTTACGAAAAAATTAAAAAAAATTTTTTTAGAAAAAAATTCTTTAGTTAAAAAAAAAATTTTTTTTCAGATTTCGACCATTCTGTTATAAGTTCTGATAGCCCCCTAAAAAGTTTTAAAGATTATTCTTAATAACCAATGCGTTGAAACCAATGTATAGTATAAAAAGTTCTAGAACTTTGAAGTTTCAACTTTTGAATTTTTCTAAGTTCATACAAATCAAAATTTTTCTTCGGAAATCTTGCATTGTATTGAAAGTTCTACTAGCCTTCGAAGAGTTCTAACGATTATTCTTAATAATACATAGCTGAGACCGCAAACAAAAATATTCTAGCGCTTTGAAGTAGAAAAATTCGAAATCTGACACTTTAAAGCTCTAGAACTTTTTAGATATTGGTTTCAGCGCATCGGTTATTAAAAACAATCATTAAAACTCTTTAGGGGCGGGGGACTAAAAAAAGCAAATCTTTCTTTCTGTGACAGTAATGTTGCGTGATTCTAAATATGTTATATATTACAATATTGTTACAAATTTCCATTGCATTTTTTTTGAGATGTATATTAATGCATATGAGCCAATTACGCATAAGTCAATCATAACGCTAGAGGAAAAGTAAAAAATTTCCTACGCAGAAGTCGCTGTGATTGACAATGTGCAAGAAAACTACT
The DNA here is from genome assembly GCF_001594115.1 of Trachymyrmex septentrionalis. Taxonomy (NCBI): domain Eukaryota; kingdom Metazoa; phylum Arthropoda; class Insecta; order Hymenoptera; family Formicidae; genus Trachymyrmex; species Trachymyrmex septentrionalis. Next base: position 1,702,184 of record NW_017304395.1, on the reverse strand, counting down.
TTCTTCTTGTTAAGAACGATTGCAGCATTATTATAATATAACAATGTTGCAATAACATTTTGCAACCATTTTACAATGTTTCAACTTTTCAATGAAATATTCCTTTAATTTTTTTGTAATCTTTCTGTGCTGTGTGGGAAGCAATTTGATCAGAAATGAAAAAAGATGAACATTAAGATGATTTAAAAAAAATAGATATAATTTTTTATTAGATTCAGTACGGGACAAATGGTGGAAAGTGCGGAGAATGCGGTGACAATTATACCTTACCTCGACCACGACCAAATGAAAATGGCGGCATCTATGGATCAGGTGTCATTGTTCAAAAGTAAGTAAATCGTATATAATAATAACACTCTACTAACAAATCAACCTATAATTTAAAAAACCAGGATTAGCAAACGTTACTTTTCAGTTATTTTGCCGTTACTTTTTATAATAAACAATTTGATGATAATGTTGCAATTTTTTATGACGGTAACGCTAACTAACTAAACGCTGAAGTTGTGCTTAAGTTAGAATTAAGAGTCATTTTGAAAAGTAACTTATCACAATTACGTATTACTTACTGAAAAAAGCAATAAGTAACGTTACTCGTTACAAGTAACGAGTAAAAAGTAACGCGTTACAAATTAGGAGTTATTTTTTTTCAGTAACGAATAATTTTTTCAACCTGTTGCAAGTAATGCGATTGACTTTTCTAATTCTGATGTTACCATTACCGTCATAAAAAATTCACACTGTCATTATTATAACAAGATAACGATCAACAAAGTAACGGCGCGGCGTTAGTAGTAAGTAATGCCTTATTTGCCAACTTTGAAAAAAACCATAAAACATTATAAAATACTATAAAATATTATAACTATAAAGAGTATTGTAAAATATTCTCTAAACTTTTGCTATTATAAAATACTCTCTAAACTTTTATTAAAATATAATTACGTATTTTGCCTCAATTCACGTAATATGTACATACTAATATATGTTGTAACGATTGGCATCGTCACAAGCATGGCAAAATTATTAGGTTGTTCGGAAAATAATTTCGTTTTTTTTTATAAAAATGAAAAACGATTTTCCTACCTAGGCGTTTCAAATGATCATGAACGGTCGAATTCGATC
>NW_017304395.1:1696008-1700959 GCF_001594115.1 Trachymyrmex septentrionalis | reverse complement strand
TAAATTTAATCTCTCAGCGATCTCACGAGTTGTTATTCGCCGGTTTGCATCAATTAATGCCTTTATTGTGTCTTCATCAGTTTCAACTGGCCTTTCAGAACGTGGTGCATCTTCAACATTAAAATTGCCGGATCGAAATTTTGCAAACTAGTTTTGGCACTAGCGTTCTGTCAATACATCTTCTCCATACACATCGGATAATTTTTTTCTTGCTGAACAGCATTTTTACCTTTTCGATAGTAAAAAAGTAAAATATGCCGAAAATGTTGCTTTTCACTTTCCATATTTGATAGGGCACCAACCAAAAACTACTGCGTAGAATCAATCGAACTTTTTTCACAAGCAAGCCTTGCTATATCAGCTGTCAAAATATATAATGATTATGCGGCTTAAGTGTGAAGTTGGCTGTGAAAAAATACAATAAGTCCTCTGTTGGGAAAAAACGAAATTACTTTCCGAACAACCTAATAAATTATAGATGCGTTTGGAGAGACGCTGTTAGCTATTGGTGTCGTTAGATCTGTTCGCGTTGCATGAAATCCCCAAATATTTTTGCACTTAAAATGAGATAGATATATATTTGACCTTGAAAAGAGAGAAAACGAACACGTGTAAAAAGTGCAAGCAACGCAAACAGACCCTCTATCCTTGTTTTACATCTATAATGTAGATTATACTGAGAATTACAAATTAAAACTTGTTTTGTATGTCAATTTTTTGTACATAGGAGCACATGTATTTAATGTTGGCTTTTATGTTTCAAAAAAGATAATTTTATACAAATTTAATATATTCTTTGATTTATTTTTCAATTTTAATGATATTCACTCAAAATCAATTACGATTTTGATTTAATTTTAAGGGATTGTCTCAATCTCTAAATGTATAAGAACCTTTATAATAAATATAGATATGTCTTTTATTGGGTATATATTTGGATACTCTAAAGGTATCCAAAGTCTATTAAAATTGTAATATATATTTTCATACTAGACTACTATTATACTGCCAATGCATATATTACATTATATTATATTTTATTTACATAGATATAAGGCAGGTTCTGTCATCGATGTGACCGTTAAACTCACTGCCGCTCATTTGGGTTATTTTACATTTAACCTTTGTCCACTGAAGACGAATAAAGAATTAGAAACCGATGAATGCTTCAATAAGTATCCCTTGCCAAGGGCTGACGGTACAGGCTATAAATATCCTATTGCCGTTAATGTCGCAAAGGATTACACTATCAGCCTGGTCCTACCAAAGAATATTACGTGTAAACAATGTGTACTTAGGTTGGTATTGAAGACAATTTCATTTTGTTTAATTTTAACATTATTAATCTGGAATTTCAAATGAATTATTAATGTTTAATTATTTTGTTATTAATGCCTAATTACTTTAATTGAAATTTAATGGAAATTATATGAATTTAAAAAATTAAAAAGGTTTTTGTGTGTTTGATAAAATATACCCGGACACAGCACACAATATTTACAAAATATTTAAAAAATATTTATAAGATTTATTTAAATATTTATACAATATTTTGTAAATATTTTTGTGGTCTTAGATTGTACAGGTCATAAAAATTTATCATAAATATTATGAAGTATTTATCGTAAATATTATAATAAATATTATGAAAATATTTAATAAACATTATATATGTATAATAACGGCAAAAATTAATTAATTCAATTTTATTGTTAAAATAAGTATTATTGATTAACATTATTCCAGAATAATATACACAATAAAATTACGATAAAAAAACATGTCTATCTGAATTTGAGTACGAATTTCATTAATCAACTTTAGCCAATTCTAAGTTGTATAACATTTAGTACTACTTGATCTCTGCAATCGTACGGAAATTTCTACTTCAGTTATCCACGAACACTGATGTTAATGGATGTATAGCTTTGACAAATCTGAACAATATAAATATTATCAAAAACATGGAATACGTATAGTTAAAATCTATTTTTTTCATAAATAAATTGAAAATAATTTTTTTTTTTTTGCAAAGAAGATTTACAACAGTTATAAAATAGCATTCGTTTTATTAGTATTCATAGCCAGATGCTAGTTTGCATTTTATGAAATAGATGACATTTCCAGGAAACATTTTAAAAATATTTACGAAATATTAGAAATATTAGAAATATTTATATATACTTATCCTAAACATTATATAAAATAAATATTATTAAAATTTAGTCTGCATTTTAATAATATTTTTGAATAAAGCTTATATAAAGTATCTATAAAATATTTATACAATATTTGAAAAAATATAAATATTTATGAAGACTTATGATAAATATTTTGTGCTATCTGAATAAAATAAGTCTGTAATACATATGTATATGATGCGTAGATTAATTATGTCAATAATATCTAGAGCAAAAATTTTATTAAGTTTTTTAGTGTTTTGAAAATATTTAATCTAAATATATGAAATTTTACGTTATAAGTATATACAAAATATTTTTTGCAAATTTTTTATTGTTTTTTTCTACAAAATTTTATTCTGTAAAAACTTAATTTTTTAAAATGTTTTTTATATTACTTCAAAAATAATAAGTACATCGAAAAAAGACAGAAAGAAATAAAAATTTATTATAATGTACTTGATTCATATAAATTTTGTCAAAATTTTTTTAAAACTTTTTTTCGATTGTGTGTTAACATAAAACTGAATAAAAATTTTATACTATTTTATATTATAAATAAAAAATTAAATACCTTTGCAAAAAATCATTCTAGTATTTTTTCAAAATACATTTTAAAGTTTAGAAGGCTTACTTTAAAATGCTCTGTTAATTTTATCCGATGATGTTCCATGTTTCATCCAGGTAAAGCGCTAAAAAAAATAACAAAAATATTGAAAAAAAATCAATTTTGCGTGATTTAGGAACAACATATCGTAGAAAGAGAGAGAGAGAGAGAGAGAGAGAGAGAGAGAGAGAGAGAGAAACACAAAATTCAATTGCCAGTTTGAAGTTCTATTTTTCATTTTTAAAAACTTGTCTACGATTTCTTTTCACCGAAATATTTAAGTTTTTGTGAAATGTGAAAAAATTGCAAATGTTCTTAAATTTATGAATGGTATATAACTTAAATTTATGAATGATATATAACGATATATCGATATATAACTTAACGATAAGTATATACCATATGGTATAACTTAACGATATATAACTTTAAGTATATTAACCAAGCTTGTCATCAAATGAGCGTTTCATAACTTTTATTTTGTTAAACTAGAAGCCTACCGGTCGAAGCTGGATATTTTTCGCAATAAATTTATTAACAATTTTTCAATATATTAACATCTTTATAATATGATGTCTAATTGCAACATCAAATTATTAAAATAGTTTGTCAATTTAATTCACAATTATTAGAGTGATTTAATCGCGTTTATATTCCGAAAAAACAATTCAGCTTGCAGTTCAAAAGACTATAACATGCAAGTACTAGTAATATATATAATATATATAATAATTCAAGATTGAATTATTTAAAACATTAAAGATGACAGAAGAAATTCTTTAATATGATTGATTCTTGCTTTTAGTTTTTTACAGATCTAAACGTATAGACCAAACTTCATATTGAAGAATTTTACAATAGTTGCAAAGCTGCTTTCTCTGCTGAACGCAGCATAGGATTGCGTTACAAATTAAAATTTACTGAAAAAATTGATTTTAATTCAATTAAATAATATAATGTAAAATAATATGTAAATTAAATAATATAAAGATTGATTCTCTTTTTATTAGGTGGCATTATCGTACTGGAAATACCTGGGGAACTTGTGAAGATGGAACACAACGCGTAGGTTGTGGCCCCCAAGAAACGTTTAGAAGCTGTGCTGATGTCACCATCACGAATTAATTTATCACATACTTCAGATCGGATTAGCTTTATACTATATCGAAAGCGGTTGGTTCATACTTATAAAAATTTTAAATTAAAGAAATCTTTGATTTAACAGATTAAATAAGTAAAAAAAAAAATAGATAGCACAAAGTAACTTTAAATAAAATAAATAAAAAAAATAGATAGCACAAAGTAACTTTAAATACAAAGAGAGAACTTTTATTATCCTTCACTCCTAAAATTCGAAATTTCAGAAAATTGCTAAAAGATATACAAGTCCGACTTACTACTCAAAAATTCAAAAAGAAGTTGAATTTAATTGCACATTCAGAATCTAATCTAATATGCACATTATGCATTATTATTAAAATCAAGTAAAAACAGATTAATAAAACAGATTAATAAAAATAACAAGGAAAAAGGACTAATTAGAATACAACATGGTTATTAATGCGTAAACAATATTTCCAATCGTTACAATTTATTTAATAAAAATGTATGATAATATTTTTGAACATTTCAACTCTTTTTAGAGTTTATGACCCGGAAAAAAATGTTTTCTGTAGTGTAGTCGTTATCACTAGGTGTAGGAAGCGCTGCTAGGATATTTTCTTTTTTCCCTGAGCGGTGCTGTTGTAAGATGGCGTGATGAGCGTAAGCGAAGGGGAAACACTCTCCCGACCATTGTTGTAATGGCGGTGCCAAGGATAGCGTGCATTTTTGATACAGCAAATATAGGAAGTATAGAAAACGTTGTACTGCCTATTTTAATTGTTGCGAGACCTTTCCTAAGCGTGCAAACATTACATTTTCTATATATAATTATATAAAATTATGTAAAATTATATACAATTTTATATTTGTATATAAATGGATATATTTTATACATAATTAATAATGTATAATTTTATATAGAATTTTATATATAATTATACATAATTTTGTATATAATTTTATGTATGATTATATTTAAATATATATATATATATATATAATTATATACAATCATATGTATACCCCTATAACTTTTTCCGCAATCGCAAATGTTAACAAC
>NW_017304395.1:1685727-1695908 GCF_001594115.1 Trachymyrmex septentrionalis | reverse complement strand
GAGAGAGAGAGAGAGAGAGAGAGAGAGAGAGAGAGAGAGAGATAATCAAATTCTATCAAAAACAAATCTTTTCAAATCTTATTACAAATTTTGAAGACAAAAGGCATCTTTGATGCAAATTTTGTTGTATTCAAAACTATCAGTAAATTGATGATAAGTAAGGAACATGAGACCAAATTGTCGACAAAAGTCAAACAAGGCTTATAAGTAATTTAACAGCAAGATTACAACAAAAGCTGAACAAACCTTGCTAACCTAACTTTATGGCAAATTATCGACAAAAATCAAGATGTGTCATTGTCATACGCGATCTTGTCACGAGATAGATTAATAATTATTCATTATCATCATTGTAAGATACACATGGCAATATTTTAGCAATAAAACTAAATTGTTTGCATTTGATGTCATTCTGACATATTTGATTAGAGATCTGATCTACATTTGATATAAATATGTGTGTGTGTCATCATATTGATATTATAAAAAAAATCTGCTTTAATATTGGCTTCAATTTCCTTGGTGAAAAAATTTTGCTGAAATTATTTCACGTTTTGGAACATTTCATCAAAATTACTGAAAATTTGCTGAAATTTCACTGAAAGTGAATTTTTCAGCTAACATATTGAAAAATTATTAAAATGAAAACTGAACTAAAATTATTCTAAAATTTCTTTGAAATTTTATTGAAATTTCTCTGAAATTTTTCTAAAATATTGCTAAAATTTGAATAAAAATGAATCTTTTAGCTAAAAATCGCAGAAATTAAACTGAAATTTTCTAAAAGTCTGAAATTTTGCCAAAAAATATTCCAAAACGTAGAATAATTTCAGTAAAATTTTTTCAGCAGGATTGACTTCAGAAAATGTCCTTCAGATATGGTTTACATTGCATATTCTATTACGAATACAGTAGGTTCTGGGGTAAACCTTTAGGAGACATCTCTTCAATGACCTTGACCTTAACATATGTTATAAAGGTGAAGGTACTGATCAACTTTTAATATAAATTAATCGGCAGTCTTTTATAGTTTTCGAAATATATTTACATAAAATTCATATTCAAAATTTCATTATTTTCTGTATATGACACCTTGTATATGATGGATAGTGTATACATTGTATATAGAATCAGATCATGATATACATTATATATAGAATCAGAGTTATTTCAAGTATTTACGTTTTGGTACTATAATATTATTGATCTTGTTTATCAGGTATCAGAAGTGACTCTCACTCCACCTTCCCCCTACTTAAGGGCGCGCGACTTTCCACGCGAAGCGACTTTCATCCCACCTCCCCCCCCCCTGCTACGGGATTCATGACTCTACACGAAGCGACTTTTATAGATACAAACGATACCAGCAAAACGAATGAACAATGTTAATAATTTTATTAACAATTTGGCCATTTCTATACGGCACATGCGGACGCGTGTATGGTTCTGCTGTACGGGAAAAACCCGCTGCGAGCATGGTCCTGCTGTACGGAAAAGCCCGCCGCAAATGTACACTTTGCTTAGAGCGAAACGTATGAATAATAGCCAACTACATCCAAAGGTCATCGCCATCTACCGTCAGCGCTCATATCCACAGGTCATCACATGGATGCCATATAGGGTATCCCATTTTAAATGACGACCTCAAATTTCTCTTGAACAGTGCATTTTAGAGAAAAATATTTCAAACAAAAGTTTTGTCTGAAAGATTTCGAGGGGGATGTAAGATGGTACCATTGATTTGATCTTGGGTGACGTTTTCAAGGTCAGGGCAAGGTCACTTTGAATTTTTTAAACAGAACCTCAATTTTTTTATTACATATTTTTGTAGCTTATCCCAAGAGCTTTCCAAAACACTATAATAAAATACTATAATTAAATGACATTGATCGAATGAAAATTCGTTTGAAAAAGCTTTTCGAAAGAAGAACAATATAAAGTGATTTTCTATGATTTTTTTCATATTATCGAGATTTTGTAATAATAAGGGCTCACGGCGAGGAGTGACCCACATTGTAAGAAAAATAAGGATTCTTTTCTGAGTGACGCGTTTCTGAGTGGGCGGAGAAGAGAGAGAGAGAGAGAGAGAGAGAGAGAGAGAGAGAGAGAGTATGTGCATGCGTGCGTGCGTGCATATATATTTTCATAAAAGTGAATTTTCAGTGCAAAGATGAAAATAAGAGAAACAATCTTCAATAACCATGATCTTAATCTTAGGATATGATCCTGAATAACATTTAAGTAATTCTAGCCGTCGGTCGGACATTTTGGGTAATGCTAATGCCGGCAATGTAACAGCTGTAATTTGCAAGCTTTATAACTCAAAAAGTACTTAATGAAAATATATTTTATTATAATACAATATTTTGGAAAGGTCTCGAGGTAAGCTACAAGAATATGTAAAAATAGGAAGTTTTGTTTAAAAAATTCAAAATGACCTTGTCTTGACCTTGACAACGCCATCCAAGATCAAATCAATGGCACTATCTTATATTTCCCTCGAAGTCACTTAATTTTTATCTGAAATAGTTTTTTCTAAAATGTTTAAGAGAAATTTTAGGTCGCCATTAAAAATAGGACCCCCTGTATATTCAGCGCTCATATCCACAAGTCATCGCATGGATACTGTATCCGGTGCTTATACCCACAAGTCATCGCATGGATGCCGTATATATTTGATGCTCGGAATGAAAGGGTTAAAGCAGAGAATTTTTGAAAAGTTGTAACAAAATAATAAATTTTCTGCTTCAAAAGCAAATTCATGTTTTAAAAATAAAAATTATATGAGGAATTAATGTGTTCAAAGATAATTTTTGTTTTTAAAGCAGGAAATCTATTTCCTTGACCTTGACAATATATGTCAAGGTCAAGGCCAAGATCATTAAAGATGAGTCCATTGGTTTCAATTTACCAACAAAAATGATGGGGAAAGGCGGAAATGTGACGTTATTTCTTAAACTTTTTTTGTTTATAACTTTTTAAAGAGGGACGACCGCCAACTAAAATTTGTCAGAGGTCACTCAGGGTCATAATCTTGACAACGTGTCAAGATCAAAATCATCGGAGATGGATTTGTTATTTTCAATATTTGCCAAATTTTGTTTCGCCATTCTGCTCGATATGGCACTTTACAATTTTTTTTCGAAAGCCGAATGCCTTTTAAATATTCATAGATCAAGTGCTTTTTCAAATACTCGTATGTGATGCCCACGATATTTGATATGTATTATAATAGTTAATGTTTCTTCAAAGAATGACATTATATCTTGCTATTATATTTGTCTACTATGTGAAATTTGAATAAAATGTTCACTGTAAACTCATTTCATTTGCATTAAATCTCTGTCACACACACACACACACACACACACACACACACACACACACTCTCTCTCTCTCTCTCTCTCTCTCTCTCTCTCTCTCTCTTCCCCGCCCACTCAGAAACACGTCACTCAGAAAAGAATCCTTACCTTTCTCACAGTGTATCACCTCACGGTGGGCCCTTATTACCACAAAATCTCGATAATGTGAAAAAAAAATCATAGAAAACCTTATATTATTCTCTTTTCAAAAAGCTCTTTCAAACGAACTTTCACTCGATCAACATATTATTTTTAAGATTATCCAATCCTTCTCTTCTCCGCCTTTCGGAAATGTTAAGGTAGGTACTTTCAAGATTAAATAATAGATTTTATTATTCCATTGTATTTCTTAATCCTATATTTTGAACCACTCAGAAGTTATTTAAGTGACCCAGAACTTTTGGCTGGCACTGTATATTAGAAATATTCCTTATATCTATATATTACAGATATTGTATAAAATATTTAATCTATATTTTAATAATATTTCGAATAAATTAAACTTATATAAAATATGTATAAAATATTTATGTATATTTCAAAAAGACAAATAGAATGTTTACGAATATTTTGTGCTGTCTGAGTAGTGGTCACGATGTCGGGTTTCTAAACAAAATACAGTATTTTCAAAAATTATTTCAAAATATGTACTTGGCATATTAAGGCTGAGGCGTTTATGTGGCGCCAGTAAAAATATGTACGACCTGTAGCAAGGTTAATGTGGCCGTACGGCTCATGGGTGTCAGAAGACACACATAAAGAAGAGGTAGGCCAATGCGAAACTCGTCAAAGAAGGCGAATCCCGTTCACCGTTGTACAGCACTACAGCTCCGGCCTCGGCACGGATCGCCAACGAAACGAGAGAGAGCGGCAGTCAATCGGTCACCGTACACGCGTGCTTTCAGCAGTGTCTCCGGCAGTGTTTCGAGAATTACAAACTCTGCAAATTCCTTCTCTCTTCTCTCTCTCTCTCTCTCTCTTTCTCTCTCTCTTTCTCTCTTTTCTAATCTCTCCTCTCTCTCTCTCTCTTTCTCTCTCTCCGTCTTTCTCCCCCTGACCCGTTCATATACATACGTACATACGAAGTGGATTGTTCTCTCTTTCTCTCTTTCTCTTCTCGCTATTCAGGACTCTGAAACTCGTTTCAGTCAGTCACGGATTGTCCGTTGTTCCCTCGTTGTTGGTTCACGCGTTGTTGATCGCGGGCAGCAACTCACTGAGGATAAAAACGTGGATTTATATTTTTTTTCTTGATCCGTATTTTTTTCTTAATCGTCTGATCTTTTTGTTGAAGAATTAGTGAGTGCGCATAAACGAACGAGTGTTTATGGATATACATCTGTATAGAAGAATGCGGTAGGATGCGTATCCAGAAAAGATGTTTCTTACTGGGTCTCTGCCTCTTAGGCAGAGTCACCTTTTCCTTAACAGCCGTCAATACTGAAATTACTACATTACCCGGTAAGCTCTTAAGATAAATTCATTCTGATTGAAGAAAGTATCTTGAATTGTATATTAATAAAAAAGTTTTAGTATAAGAAATATTTTCAAAAATCATCATTTCATGAACTAAAAGTTGCTCAAAAGTGGGCACGTTAATTATAATATTGAAATTGTTAATATGTACAGTAAAAGCAATACCAGTAAAAAATATCACATCTTCGTAAAAAGTCTTAAAAAATAAGATTTTGTCCTCTTAACATAAAAAAATTTATAAGGTTATTCTCTCTCTTTAAAAATTATTTAAATTTCTGAATCTAAAATCTTCTAATAGTTCCTATGTCTAAAAAATTAGATATTTTTAAAGAGATATTTTTTTATGTTTTTTATATCCCTTAAATATATATACCTGAATTATACGTAAATAATGGAAAAAAAGGAAGTTTATAATTTTCTTAGATTTTACTTATTAATTTTAAATAAGACATCTATCGGGATATGCATTTTATTTCATTTGAGTAATAAGGCGCATTCATTAAAGCAATGAATGAAACGCGCAAGTTTGCATGAAGCAGCCGGAGACCTTAATGACTGCGTAGAAAATGCGCTCGGTTTTTTTAGATTCTCTTGCAATATTTGCGTTAAATCAGACTAATTAAAAAAAATCAATTCTGTATTGTTATGTTTCTTTATGTATAATTCGCAATAATATACTTCGCAATAATATACGTGAGATATTTATTTGTATTAATATCAATTACTTAGTATAATAATTGTACACCGTCTTATTCAATGAAAGTTGAATTAAAAATAATTTTACTTATTTGAATTTATTAAATGTTTAAAAATATAAATATTTACGAACAATATTTACGTCTAAAATACGTTAATAAAAATCTACTTGATAAATTTTGAATGCATTCACTTTTGGAAAATTTGTGTTATATATAACATATTTCACATATTTTAAAAGGTTTACTCAAATTTTTGTGTTCATTTATATATAACATAAGATGAATATATTATAAAACAATACAGATATTGTGGAAAAAAATGATGACAAAGAAAATAATAGTGATACAGTTTGTAAACAAACCGAGGAAGCATATTTTTTCCAATAAAATAAATATTTAAATTAACCCACATTTTTTATTCATTTATCTTAGAATTTATGTTTTAAAACACTTTATTTTTACGTTATTTCACTTACTCATAAATTGTGTCATTTTGACACTAAGAAATATTGAATATTAATTTAAAACATAATCTTTAAATAACATAATCATATATCAAATTAATATTCGAATATGTGTTGAAAAATTCGATACAAATTGTTAACAAGAACATAAGTGGACCGTTTCTAACACAAATACACAATTTTTTTACTATCAAATCATCAAAGTATTAATCGTCGGGCTTGTCATTTTCTCCTTCTCTAAAAATAAAACAAAAATAAACATTTATGCAATAAATTTAATTAATCTAATATAATTAATAAATTAATTAATTAAAATAATACATGTAATAAATAAAAAAAAATTAAAAGTAAGAACTGTCAAAACACGGTCCAAACTAGATGTTGGGATAATAATTATTATATAAATTCCTAATATATTTATTTAGTCAGACTGTACGCTGTATATTATCAGCCTTACACAATGATTTATAACTGAAATAATAATCTTCACAAATTAATTTTTGATCGTTGGTTTAATGCTATTAACATTTAAAATGCTCTAAAAAAACTTGTTGCAAAAAATATTATCTTAGCCAGGAATCGAACCTAGGACCTACTTTTTAGGCGGGTCAATAACTATCTCAACCACCAAGAATGTTGCAATATATTTACTGCAATCACCGATATATATATTTTTCTTCAATATTTTTTTCATTTATATACATATATCAAATACATATATATATTTTTTTATTTTCATTTTTGCATTAGAAATTTATCTTTACGTAAAAATGAAAATAAGAAGTACAACGCCGTTCAATGGTCTTGATCTTGACAAATATTATCCAGGTCATGATCCGGAACATTCAAGAGTTTTAGCCATCAATTTTAGGTAATGCTAATACTGGCGGTATTGTAACTTTCAAGCCTTGTAACTCGAAAATTACTTAATAAAAAAATATTTTATTATAGTGTTTTGAAAAGCAAACTACGAAAATGTGCAATTGGGGAAAATGGGGGGTTTTACTTAAAAAATTCAAAGTGATCTTACTTTGACAATGTTATACCCACGGTCAAATCTACAATACCATCTTGTAGTCCTCTCCAAATCACATAACTTTTGTCTGAAACTTTTTTTAATTCCACGTCTCCTTTTCGAGTTATCGCCCAGGTGATTAACATGAAACCCAGGTGATTAACATCCTGTATAGTATATATGAATTTACATTGAATTATTTAAACATTAAAGATCCAGCTTCCGACCGTCGTAGAAAATGTTTCTAATATGTAACATTTCTTACGAATCTTAAAGTATAAGACTGATGATTGATCGTTTGTACCATAATCGATTTGTTATCACACATTCAATATTAGAATAATGTATAAGAAATGTTACTTTTCGATTAAGTACGTAATAATAATTGTTCTAAAAAATTATTACTTACAATAAATCCTTTTTCTGAAATAATATTAAACCTTTACGATTTCCTACCCTTAATTTGAACATAAAAGACATTACTTCGTGAAGTATTTTGTTCTTCTAAGTTCTTGTCGTAAGCATTTTTTTCTGAATGTTTGCCGTATATTGATTTTGAATTAAATATACTACTCAACAAAAAATAGAGAACATTTCAGTACACACTTAAAATCGTACAATATTCAGAACATCGTAACTCGGTGAAAAATTATCGTAGATAAAAAATCAAAAAAGCATTTGAAAACTTGATCCATATTTTCGAAATCGGTTGATATTTCAATGTAACTGATTCTTTACGGAGATATACGGACATAAAAAATCTGAAAATTTTGTACAAATTTTATAAAGCAATTAAATTATTGAATGTTGAAGCAAAAGTGATCATTTTTGTTTCAACGTTCAATAACTTGATGAAAAAAAATCATACAGTATTCAATAAAAAAGCAAATTGGAGATATAGATTCACTCTTTCGATTGCTGTAAACTGCATTTTTGTGTGATTTTTACTTCACGCCATAGACCTTTATAAAATTTGTATAAAATTTTCAGATTTGACAGATATCCATTTGCGTTCGTAAAAGCTCCGTAAAAGATCAGTCAGATTGAAATATCTATTACCGATTTCAAAAATAAAGAATTCAACCTTTAAAATATTTTTTTAAAAATCTTATTAGATCATTTTTGACGAAGTTATTCTATCTTGAAGTTATATATAATATAAAGGACCATTTAGAATTAGGCCAAAATCAAGGTTTACATAACTCTGCGAAAAATGATTACAAAACGTTTGAAATAACCGTTTTAAAACTAAAAGTCATAACTTTCGAATACTTTAAATTATATTTCTATGTAAAAATTTTATTACAAACGATGCTAATATTTATATTTTAAATCTAATATAATAATTTAAAGTCGATATTTTAAAATTAAAAAATAAATTTCAACTTTGATGACATGCATGGAATAAAAAATCTTCATTGGGTAACATTAATGTAGGTAAACGTTATTTTTAAAGAAATGATAAGAGCACTTCAAAAATCCCTATCAAAAAAACATTATATAATAATGTAAAAGATATATTTTACACGAGAGTGTTTTTTTAATTTTAAACATCTGTATTCAATTTTTGAAGAAAAATCTGTTTATTTTATAGTGTCAAAGGTATGTACATTTTTGAAAGAAAAATATTGTTTTCTTATTCAGGACACAGAACTCAGAAGGTTTTTTAAAGTTTATTTTTTAGTTTTAAAAGATCGACTCAAATAGCATTATTTGTAATACAACTTTTACATAAAAACATGATTTGAAGCATTCAAAAGTTATGACTTTAAGTTTTAAAACGGTTATTTTAAACGTTTTATAATATAATCAAATGTTTTTAGCAGAGATACATAAACTTTGATTTTGGCCTTTTTAACGCTAATTCTGAATAATCCTTTATATATATATAACTTCAAGATAGAATAACTTCGTCAAAAATAATCTAATAAGATTTAAAAAAAAATATTTTAATTGAAACTCAATTTAGTTGAACTCTTTACTTTTGAAATCGGTGATAGATATTTCAATCCGATTGATCTTTTACGGAGCTGTACGGACACAAATGGATCCCCGTTAAATCTGAAAATTTTGTACAAATTTTATAAAGATCTATGACGTAAAGTAAAAATTGCACAAAAATGCGGTTTACAGCAGTCAAAAGAGTGAATCTTTACTTTAAACGTTGAAGCAAAAATGATCACTTTTGCATACCATTGTAATGAACGGTATTAGCAGACAATAGCTGTGCAGCTGGGAGTACTTTTTGTCATTCAGTACTTTGTAGATTTAAATGGTACTCAGATATTTTATACGCCACTTTTAAATCCTTATATACTATTAATTAGTTAACATCTGTTCTAAACATTCTTTGTCTTGCCACACGTAAGGAAAAAATGTTCAAATATTTCCTTGGTGACTCTCTACAATCTCTACAGTGTCGAGTTAATAACCTTTATTTTCATCATTTATTTATTTCCAATGTTTACACCTTTTAGTTAAAAGCTTCCTCACCACGACAAGGTAGGTGTATGTCGAGGAAGACATTTCGTTCTTTTTGTATTTTAAAATTTTAATCCCACCAACACACTTTTATTTAACGTGTCTCTCGACTAGGAGGGACAAATGCCTCCCCCCCTTGCTCCCCCTACTCTGGATCCATGCCTCTCCCTCTGAGCCTATACTTCTCCCCCTGGCAAGGGACGCACGATTTTCCATGTGAAGCAACTTCTAATCTATATGAGACTATTAAAGTTTATTCTATAAACATTATTTAAGTGAATTTATATTTAAACATTAAAGAAACATATTGATGTATTTTTTTATATTATGACTCGTTTTTACCATATCGCGATTAATGATTAATTTATTCAATGATAATATCATAAAAGTAACTATTCATGTATTACTAATAATTCTAATAGCAAAATGTTAGCAATTTGCGCGCAAATTGGCAAAGTTAATCAGATTTTGACTACAAAACCATAGCCATCTATGTCCGTATTTGACTATAGATTTGTCGACAAAACCTGTTGACATGTTTTGCCTGCCGATTGCTGACAAAAACTGAGCAGATTCTGCTGACATAATTTGACAGTAGATTGCGAGCAAAATCCAAGTAGAGCTTGTTGACATAACCTGACGGTAGATATTGGCAACAGAAATCGAAAAAGATTTGTCATTTTCA
>NW_017304395.1:1666170-1685627 GCF_001594115.1 Trachymyrmex septentrionalis | reverse complement strand
AGATGAAACGCGAAGTGGATGGAAAATCGAATATGCTCTTTTGTAATTGCCATCGTGAACACTACTGATTTTTGAGGTTATGTGCATCAAACGCCAAACCGTATCGCATTTCAGGAGGTTAAATGTTACTGTTTTAAAACCCCAAAAGGGCGGGAAGATATATAAAATTTAAATTGTTATTTCGGTTGTATCAAATCTAAAGCTCAGAACTTTTTTGTACACCTAATACATAATTATATATTTATATATACTAGTGTAAAAACTGGAAACAATGAATACAGTTTTATTATTACTAAAATATTATTGATTAATTTCACATTTCAAAAATACATAAAAGAAAGTTAGAAAACAGTCAAAAAAAAATTTGGAGATTCAGAAAACACACTCCGAAGGAACTTAGGAATCTCTAAAAAATTTGCCTATTTGATTTATATATGCCAATTTTTATAGGATTCTTGGGTGATTTCTTCTTACGAGAAGCAAGTCCATCTCGTGGCGATGCCGTATATTCAATAGAAGTAGATTTTTACCGAAAAAAAATTATAAACCAGCATTTCTCTTCACGAAAATGTTCGAAAGGCCATCAGAAAACAAATGCGTATGTTTGAAACTCGAGATTTGTGAAGAAAATATGCAAAAAAAATCGAATAGTTGCAAAAAGCGTTTTTCGCTTATAAAACAAAAAATATTGATTGTATGGAAAAAAGTTCGGTATAAAAAATGTAGGTATTCAAAATACTTACAAAATAAGACGTGGAACATTAAAATTGATCTATTTATTAAATAGACAAAAAAATCACCGAAAAAAGCTTTTTTCCACTCGCTCTCTGTTCATTGAGATTTAAACGCAAAGCTTCGAAATTCTCTCGTAAAATGTAGTCCTGGTAATAACGAACAAATCTAGCCCTGAACGAGCCTGAAATGTTCATTAGTTTTTGCAAAAAGCCATTTGTTCATTACAAATCTGTCTGCGGAAAACTTAATTACTTACATCTTTGAGCACTTGTACAGCAATTTACAGGAGTGATTTTTCTCTTCTTCGAGAGTTGCACTATCACGTATACTTACTTAGTAACAAAACGATTTTTTGCAGTTAAACTATTATAAAATAATTTTGAAAAGTGGGTATCTTTTTTTTGTATAAAAAAATGGAATAATTCCGTGCATATCAAATAGCTGTGTGAAGCATTCGACAGCTGACATTTTTCTACAAATTTAAAGAAGAAAAGATTATCCTCCGATTATTAAGAGCCAAGATAACAATTTTTTTTTCAAAAAATCAATGACTCTAATTTTTAAGATTAAGAATTTCGTCTAGCACCAATTTATCAAGGAAGAATTGAATTTGCTGTTAAAAAATTCTCGAATTTTTTGCTGCCGAAAAAATTTGTTTAAAATCATTGGAAAGTTCAGGAAAGCGAGCATGGCAGCGCGCCGGGTGGAGTGGGGGAAGCCGGTGCTCAATCGAATATGGAATGTAATCGGGCCACACGGTGACTCGCGCGTATCTGATTCGTTATTAAAATTTGCTAAATTTACTTTTTCTTAGCAATAAATTGACGTAGAAACATAATTTTTTTTAAAATTGGGGGTAGCTTAACGAGATATAAATAAACAGCTTAATCAAATGTTTCGCGAAATAATTGTAACCATAAAATTTTTAATTTATTTTCTTTTCTTGAATTTTTATTTTTTCGGTTTATTGCTAAAAAATCACGTTTTCTTTGGAAACATATTATAGATATGTCGATGACATTGTACTCTCAACTCTAGAGTGTAACATTGATATGATTGTAAGTAATTTTAATAATTTTCATCCTAAATTAAAATTTACAGTAGAGCTTGGTGGTAATAGTTTAAACTTTCTTGATGCATCGCTAAAGAAAAATAAAACTTTGCGATTGGTATCACCAACTTTTTTGGCACAATACTTAAATTATTTCTCGTGTCATTCAATGTAACAGGAAGTGGGAACGAGTTTTGGTTTAACGGACAGAGTTTTACTATTATCACACTCTAGTTTCCATGAATAAAACTTTCGATTAGTAATAGACATTTTATTGAATAACGAATACCCTCTCAGTATAATATTCAATTATGTCAAAAAAGACTTCACATAAAATTTAACAACTTAACAGCAACGAAATTAGTACAAATAAAAATTTACGATTTACAACTAAGTCTTTAATAATATTTTGTACTGTTTCCTATGTTCCGTCAATACCAGAGAAATTCAAAAGATTTTTTTCAAAAATAACGAAACTATTAGCTTGACCTACGTGATTATATTTAAGTTCTTTCATTACAGTTTAAAAAGACAAATTACATTCTTTTTTATATTCTAAGTATATAAAATTAATGAATAGTTCTGATTGTAATGCTTCATACGTAGACCAAACAAAAAGATTATTAAAAACCATCAGAGCATCGTAATCACATCAATAGATATACTAATCAACACTCGGTATTCCATAGACTGGAATTTAATTATGAATTTTATTAGAACAATATTAAGCTTTTAGATGAAGAAAAGAATTACAATAAGCGATTAATCTCAGAGTCTATTTATATTAAGAAACAAGATAATAGTTTAAATTTACAAGAGGAAATGAAATGTTGGATTCTTTATATCATGAATTGTTTTAAAAAGAATGATTTTTCTAAGTTTTATTTCTAATTCATATACTTTGTTATTATAACTCGTTTGATTTTTCGTTTTCCTTTTATTTATTATACTTTTCTCCTACTTATTAACGACAATTTCGTTTTGATCTCTTCACACACTCTTGAAATGTCTTACTGTACGCACGATCTAAATTATCTGATCGTCGTCAATATGTAATGTAAATGTGTCCAGTTTTTATAATAATTTTTTGTATTAGTGTTTTATGTCTGATCGTCGTCAATATGTAATGTAAATGTATTCAGTTTTTATATAATAATTTTTTGTATTAGTGTTTTATGTCTTTTATTATTTTTCGTGTTATTGTATTTTGCAGATAATGTAATATACTCGTTTGAGTATTCAGTTAAATTCGACAGACAACTTTTATATTTATTATATTGACGAAATAGTAAGCGATCAGTACGTGTTTAAATTTACACATTAAAATTTTTTCAAATTTATATTAAAGATGATCCAATAATAAGGATCGAAACATCTGTAATTTTAAATTAATAAAAAACAATAATAACGGTTGTGGGAGTCAACGCAGTTATTAGTGCGATTATCTTATATTTATTTAGTTTATTATATAAACCTTGATTTGATTTCGACGAGCACAATACAATAGAAAATTAACGATTCAATTCTTCTTTGAGTCATCCTCAGAAAGAACCATCCATAATAATAATTTCTTATTCCGCAATCAATCTTTTTAAGTCATTTTCTTCAAGAATATTATTCATAATACAAGTTCTTATTCCGCAAATTCAGAAATTTTATTTCATTTCTATATGGTATTCTTGCACATCAACAACTTGTGCTGGCTTATATTGACTTTCTATCTTCCTACGATTAAAACTTATATGTTATTTAGAATGCTCCTCGTCTCTTATTGATGCTGAAATCCGAGCGGCTGAGATTGGCGAAAAAGCATTTTCGGTCTCTTGAAATAAGAAAATTGTGAGAAGAAGCTCGCTGTCTCGTTCACTCTCGGCGCGCAAAAGGCGAGCACACATATGTACACCCAAGGGCTTCGATTCTTTCCCTCGGTTACTTTTTTAAAATTTCCAAAAATTCAGGTTATTTTGTCTTTACGTCAAATTTAGTTGTAAATGGACGTAAGGTTTAGTCATGTCGTTAATCGTCGAGTTGTTATGACGTAAAATCATTTTATGCTGTCTCGTTTCATATTCGTTTTCCGTGCAATGCTTGGCTCAACCGGATAATATTGTAATTTGTTTTCGATAGAGATTCTCTGTAACTGTTTGACCAAATTTCAACAGCTCGTGGTATACTACACCCTTCTGATCCTACCAAATATAGAGCATTGCCTTCTTTCCGTGGATATTCCGCTTTGACGTCGATATCGATGATTGGCCTGGATCACAAATGGTTTTTCGGCATTTGGCATATTAAAATAGATCCACTTTTCGCAAGTCACAATTCGGTGCAAAAATCCCTTTTTTTGTTGCCTAGCAAGCAGAATTTCGCAAATGGTTTTTCGCCTTTCAATATCTCTTGGCTTCAGTTCATATGGGACCCATTTTTCTTCCTTGTAGACTTTTCCCAAGGCTTTCAAACGATTGGTAATAAGAGATTGAGCACAATTTAATAATTCTGTAAACTTTTTGCGTTTGACATGAGTTTTCATCCACCAATGCCTACAATTCTTTATCTTTAAATGCTTTTAATCGTCCAGAACGCTCTTCGTCCTCCACATCAAAATCATCACTTTAAAGCATCGAAACCATTCTCTGCATGTTTTATCAGAAGGAACACTATCACTATAAACTTCTACAAGCATTCGATGAGCTTCAGCTGCAGTTTTCTTCTATTTGAAGCAAAAGATTAACACTTCGCACAAATAACGCTTATTTGGCTCAAATGTCGACATTTTAGATGCAGTAAAAAGCAATGTTATTGATGCAAACGTATACTTTTATATACTGAATTTTATTGACAGATGGTAAAACTAAAAAATTAAGCTTGGTTTAGACATTAGAGTTATCGACAGTTCTAGCTAGAGCTAGAACTACTACTACTCGCCGCTAGATGAACGGAATTTTTGATTGGCCTAATACTTATAAAAACTAATCTCTTAAGCTAGTTTAAATGGAGAAAACTGTCTCCTACAAACGCATGGTTAATTAACATACTATTGCGTGTTTGGATTCACCTGTTTTTCAGGCTGTGTAATCCTTGTTTAACATTTAGTAGATAACAAAAATGGAGTAATATCTGATTAGCACTTGGGTGGGAATCTGAACATAACCTTGAAGGTAATTAATTAAGTCTCCAAATAAATACGGAGGTCAATATAGTCAGAACACGAATGTGTATATAAGGATGAGTTAGAAAAAAACATTTGTCAAAATAAAGTCGGGGCAATATCTCTATATGTATGTGTAATTTCCGATCTGCAGGAATTTAATTTCCTATGTCCTATGGAGTGGAATTTACAGATGAGCAATCAATATAAGCCAATGACAAATGCTATTCCAGTAGGTCTAATGAAAGTAATCTATGGAAAGGCTCTAGTGATTGGTCAGCGCTAATTGTGCATTCCGGAAATTCCACTCCATAGGACATAAGAAAACACATTTTAGCGGAACGGAATTGGCGGAATGAAGCCACGACCAATCATGAACATTTCGCTAATTCCGCATTGCACCAATCCCGCAACATGGGATCGCATCCTTAGTCTGCTAACATTCTGCTTACATTTTGCTTACTAGATAATTCAAACGAGGAAATTGCTTGGATTAAACCTGTAAAAGGGTTGTAAACAGATTTTTTATTTTGATAAAACTGCAATTAAAGTTGTATCCAATCTTCTATATGATAAGTACTGGGATTGTGCGTCGATAAGTAAGAAAGTGACACTCAAGTGCACAATTATACTTTTTCTTATTCGACCAACGAGAGTTCAAATCCCAGCAGTGTTAACTTTTTTTTTAAGTCACAATTATATTTTATAATGTAATTTACTTTTCTTCTTTTTTAAGTAAAAATACTAATACTGCATTCTTTTTTATATTAGGTTGAGTAAAAAGTCATCGCGTATTTTTTAGCTCAAAGTTATATATACAATATCTTCGTCAATAATGAATGAAATTCAAATTTAAAATTTTAAAGCTTGAAATCTCTACTTTTAAAAGTTTATCACATTTTTTAAGTTTATATGAGTTTGATAATTTTTACATATCAAAAACTACGAGCTGAAAAAGACGAAAAATTTTCTTTTCACTTTGTGGATTTGTAACGTGTCCAAAACGAATTTGAGAAAATTTTCGATTACCTATCGTGAAAGCTTGATACTTTCCCTACAAAATCGTTTTTTTTTAATATTCCTACGACTTTTGATTACTGAGTTATCGCGGATTAAATAAAAGAATTATTTTGACTTTAATTGCTCATAACTCCATTAAAAATTGTCGTATCGTATAATTTAAAAAAGAGATTTTTGAAACTTTACTCTATCAAGATATATTTATATTGTTGGTAAGAAAGTAATTGCGGTTTTTACTGATAGATGTCTTTTAAAAAAACGCGATGACTTTTTACTTAACCTAATATAACAATAATTAACATGATTTCTTGAAATTTGAATTATTTATTAATTATTTATTAATTATTATAAATTGTTTATTAATTATTATAAAATTTGGACATTGCTATACAATTTTGAAGATGAAAATATACGTAAAAATATTTAAATACAAACAGGCAGCACTAGCATATATTTTATAAATAGATTTTTAAAAAATAATAAACAAAAAATATTAACTATATTTTCCTCCGAATATCTTTATATGAAATGTTTTTGTAAAAATAATATATTTCATAGTGCTCGTTCTATTTGTATTTTAAATGTTTTTACATTGATTTTTGTTTCGGAAAATCGTTAATTTCTATGTATTCACGGGAATGGCAAGTAAACAGCTCATCGACACCGAGCCGTCACCATTCAAAACACGAATATATCTCTCTTTTGTTCTAATCACGCTATCTATCTCAGAAAGCACGCGACCCCCTTTGCGCGACTCCCAAAAAGCTGACTCGCGCGCACGTGTGCGAATGTTCAGTTCGCTGCCCGATCCCGATCAACACGGATCATCTGTCGATATTCATTCTTAACGCATCTTCTCGAATATTAAGTGCGAACCAAACCAACTTGTCATCGCGTATCAACGTTGTATATTGTCACATAACGTTACCGGTATACGCGTACCGCAAGGGCATTCAGTGCGCGAGAATTACCTGAATTTCCGAAGAGATTTGTCGGTCTCGTTACTGCTCGCAATATGCATTCTTTCGAACGGTTGCGAGAAATTATTCAACGTCGTGTGAATTATCTGTGCATGCATCTAACCGAACGCATCAATTATCGCAATATTATTACTACGAACATCGCCTATCGCCCGCTTCGAATAAATCTTAATTCACACACACACACACACACACACACACACAAAACTCTATAATAAAATTTAACTTATTACAACCAAGAGAGTCGTCATTATTACACGCCGCCTTGGCGAGCGAAACTTCCATACAAGGTGACACCAGCATCATAAACACAAAACAATTTTCATTCACGAAATTGTATGGCAACAGCCAAATTTTATAATAAATAATTTTATTATAAATAAATAATTAAAATTCATTTTAATTAGTTAACTTTTAAAAAATTGTTTGTAAAATTTAACTTACACATATTTCAAATATTTTTTAAAGCATTTAATAGAGAGTTTTAAAATGCAGAGTTGACAACACTAGCTGATACTCGCATCGCAATATTTTGTGGTTGTGACATGAGCAGTCACGAGACTAATCAATGAAAATAGAGATTTCAAAAATATGAAGAATATTTATTTCCAATTTGCCATTCTTGAATGCAATGACGAAAGTTATGAAGATTTATCGTTTGTTAACTGTAATCATTGTGATGTTTCATTATGTTTCAAACATTTTTTTAAAAAAGATATCACACTCATTTCTGATTTATAAAGTTCTAATGTTGTTTATAAAGTGAATTAAAATATAATTTTTTAAATTATTTTTCTTCATTAATGAAATTAATGAGAAATTTCAAATATATATTTATAAATAATAATAAATAAAGGGCAAAGTAAGAGTAAACACATTTCTTTAAAATACAAGTCATCTAATTGAAAGAATAAATTACAAGTAAAGAAAAAAATAAAATTGAAGAAAATATATAATAAAAAATGAAAAATAATTAAAAAATAATTAAAAACTCAGTTTAAATACAAATTACAAGTTTCAGCTACCGGATTGAGCCCTCTTCAGACATTAAACATATCGAAAAAACCGTAGTACATAATAATTATCGCAAATGTTCGCATATTCATTATATTCACAATTTGGGTGAGTCTTGATGTAGAACTCGACATTATTCATGTACGATTGAACAGTCAAAAATGTATCATAGCTCTCGGAAAAGTTCTGTTTGTTCAATGTGTTTGCTAATGTTTGGAGATGTTTCAACGTAATCCAGATGAATTTCTGCGTCGATTCATTACTGCGGACGAAACATGGATCCATTACTTCACACTCGAGACGAAGGAATAGTCAAAACAATGGACTTCACCGGGTAAACCAGTTCCGAAGAAGGCGAAGACCATGAAGTCGGCCGGAAAGATGATGGCCATAGTTTTTTGAAATGCACGCGGTATAATTCATATCGATTACCTTCCGTCGAAGCAAACGATTAATGGCGATTACTACATAACCTTATTGGATCGTTTCAACATTTTAAAGAAAAAACGTCCCCATTTGGCGAAGAAGAAAGTGCTCTTTCATCAAGACAATGCACGGGTTCACACGTGCCCGACACCGATGATCAAATTCAATGAATTCCGCTACGAATTGCTTGCCCATCCAGCATATTCGCCAGATTTAGCTGTCTGCGACTATGTCCTGTTTGCAAACCTGAAGAAATGGTTCGGAGGAAAGAGATTCATCATCAGAGAGCAGCTCATCGCCGAAACAGAGGCTTATTTTGAAGGGTTGGACAAATCATATTATTCGGGCTTGAAAAAGTTGGAGAATCATTAGATCGAGTGTATCGAGCTGAAAGGATGTTGAGAAATAAAAATGAATCGATCAAAAAAAATGTGTTTTACTATGTTTTTCTAAAAACTTATTGACTTGCCCTCGTATGTTCATGCATTCATACATCCGTCTTTCTTTTGTATAATTATGATTTAGTAATAACAAAAATAATAAAAATAATAACAATAATGATACAAAAACATCAAAAACAATTAAAGGGATAATTTTCACATTGTTTGTTGTAGAAAAAAATCATATTTGGAGAAATGTAAAAGAAATTGTTCATACACAATTACCTATGTACAATTTTATACGAGGTCTGTTCAAAAAGTATCGCGAATTTTGAATTTCCGCGGGTTACGTATATTCGATTTTCGATTTTTTGTGGCGTTATGTTGGTACTCATGTCTCTCACTTATGCCGACAAGTTCGGCCATTTTGAATGTTCAGTTAATTTTTGACAGCTGCTTTGCTTGCACGTGTTTTGGCTCGTCTTCGATTTTTGCCTATTCCAAAAAATGGATCAAAGAATCTGTATCAAATTTTGTGTGAAAAACAAAATTAAGTGCGCGGACGCATTCCGAATGTTGACTGTGGCATATGGTGAAGCTACCTTGGACCGAAGCAACGTTTATCGGTGGTACAAAATGTTCTCAGAGGGCCGAGAAGATGTGAACGACGAAGAGCGTGCCGGACGCCCGAGCACGTCAACAACAGACGAAAACATTGATGAAGTGAAGAAAATAGTATTGGCCAATCGTCGAATCACCGTTAGAGAGGTTGCTGAGGACCTAAACATATCGATTGGCTCGTGCCATTCGATTTTTACCAATGATTTGGGCATGAGACGGGTCGCCGCGAAATTCGTACCAAAATTGCTCAATTTCGACCAAAAACAGCATCGCATTAACATTGCTAAGGAGCTGTTGGACTCTGTCCGCGACGACCCAAATTTGCTCCAGAGGGTCATAACTGGTGACGAATCATGGGTTTATGGTTATGACGTGGAAACCAAAGCTCAATCATCCCAATGGAAGCTGCCGCACGAGCCAAGACCGAAAAAAGCGCGCCAAGTTCGGTCGAATGTGAAGGTTTTGCTTACAGTTTTCTTCGATTGCAGGGGCGTGGTGCATCATGAGTTCTTGCCACAGGGTAGAACGGTCAATAAGGAATATTACCTGCAAGTTATGCGCAATTTGCGCGAAGCAATCCGCCAGAAACGCCCGGATTTGTGGAAGAACAAAAATTGGCTTTTGCACCATGATAACGCCCCTGCTCACACATCGTTGCTTGTGCGCGAATTTTTGACCAAAAACAACACACTAATGATGCCGCAGCCACCGTATTCCCCAGATCTGGCCCCCTGTGACTTTTTCTTGTTCCCGAAACTGAAGAGGCCTATGAAAGGACGACGCTACGCTACGATTGAGGAGATAAAGACGGCATCGAAGGAGGAGCTGAACAAGATCACAAAAAATAATTTTTTGAAGTGCTTCGAGGATTGGAAAAAACGTTGTATAATATCTATTATACACAAGTGTATAATATCTGATGGGGATTACTTTGAAGGACAAAATAGATATTCATGAATAAATAAATAATTTTTGAAAAAACACAAAATTCGCGATACTTTTTGAACAGATCTCGTATATAATTATATATGAGCAATTTTTTTATATTTCTCTAAACTTGAGTTTTTCAAAAACAAATAGTGCGAAAATTATTTTTTTAATTATTTTTAATGTTTTCACATTATTATTATTATTAATATTACTAAGAAGTAATTTTACAAAAGAAAGAAGGATATATGAAATATGTATGAACATACAATATTTCACATATAATTATGTATGTTTATGAATATTTATACAAGTTTATGTATGTTTGTACATATTTATACATATTCATGCATAAAAAATTGTTTATCAGGTTAAAATGCGACACCTAGGCTTAAAGTACGCAATTTCCCTTTCCAAATGATCTATGGCTTATCTCATTTGGCATTTTACAATTCTTGCTATCTCCTTATTAATCAAACGTTTATATCTCAGGCATATTTAAATCCTGACATTGTCAATCATATTTTACAATCTCTTGCATTCTATAAAAAGAATTTGCAAGAAATTGTGCATTTGTACTCCCTGAAAACTCCCTGGTCAAAAAATTTCGCTGAAATTATTCCATATTTTGGAACATTTTAGCGAAATTGTTGAAAATTTGCTAAAATGTCATTGAAAGTAAATTTTTCAGCTAACATACTGAAAAATCGTTGAAACTGAACTGAAATTATTCTGAAATTTTTCTGAAATTGTGCTAAAAATGAATTTTTCAGCTAAAAATCACTGAAATCAAATTGAAATTTTTCTAAAATGCTGAAATTTTACGAAAAATGTTTCAAAACGTGGAATAATTTCAGCGAAATTTTTTCACCAGGGCTGCGTAAAATAGCCACTTGAAAAAACTGATATAATCCACATATACAAAAATATAACGTGTTCTTCTATAGCTATTATTATATTATACAATTAAATATTAAAAAACGCAAAATTTTTTTATTTCCATAGATGCTATCTATTATTTTTTAGGGGGGAGAGGGGGTGTCGGGTGTATATTAAAAATTTATTAATTTAAAAAAAGTAAAATATTTCTAATAATTTTATTAAATATTTAAATTTCTTAAACATTATATTCTTTCTGTTAATAGATAACAATGGTGAAGGTATTCTAGGAATGCAGTCTGTTCATACAGAATGGCAGAATGATACAACAGAATTAAAAAGTGTATATTCAACAAAAGAAGCTGACATCAAAATTACAACTGAAGCTAAGAAAAAGTCTGTAACGGACTTTAAAGTCAAAGGCGATCAAAAATATCAAAAATCCGTCATCAATGATAACTCGCAGGAGGTTGTAGACTCCAACACTTCAGTAATGTCACCGATTTTACCTACGATTTTACCTGAGACAAAAATCGATCAATCTTCAGCTATAAAATCTATGAACACTATGAACATAACGACTCCCTTTCTTCTTCACGGAGTACCAATAATCGCTGTAACGAAGACGGTGTTACCAACTAATCGTGTCCAGAATACGACAAGTAAGACAGTGGGGATTCCAATGACGAAAGAGACAATGTCATCAAGAGGCAGAGACTTAAATGTCACTGCTTCAGAGCCAATGAATTCATTGCACGATAATATCACGGATCTTAGTGACATCAGCATGGATGAAAATGATAAAGAAATTGAAGGTAAATATTATAAATATTGTTGAAACAGAAATAATAGTATATAATCAATTTTTTGTTCTTGTTAATAGTTTTACGCTGACAAGATAGAAAAAAACTACTAAATTATTACTAGTATATAAGTATAAAATGTAATTTAAAATTAATTATATTGATATATTAAAAATACATTTCGTAAATTAAACAATGTACAAAAAGAATTATTGTTACAGCAATACATGCTCTATATGAGCTACACTGATGAGAGAAATAATTTTGTTATAGGAACAAATCAAGGGAAAGCAAATGTGATATTTGTTAAAAAAAAACGATCGATTTGCGTTACGATTGCAAATTAATTTGTCAATGTAACAAATACAATAATTAATAATATCGTTAGCAAATAAGAGGCTCATATATATATATAAAAGTCGTTGACAATTGCAAGATCTCAAATCGTAAGAAATTGACCAATTCTAGTCAAGTATTCTTCTAGTCAAGTATATTAGATTGCTTGGTCGGTTTACTACGACTTAAAAGTCCACGATCATCTACGAATTCTATGTAAACGAGTCTAAAGTTTATCCAAAAGATAGGTTAGATTCTATGGTAGTTTGCTTCTGTTACTAATAATTGGTTGGTAGCAGCCTAGCAACAATCACAACAAAATTTATCGACACATATTTATCGATAACCGGTTAAAGGTACTGGTGGCTTGTCAAATTAACAAAATCCTTTCTCTCAGTGTTTTTGAAATAAATATAACTCACTTTGTTTTAATTCATATGTCAATACATAAAATTAAAAGTAAAATTTATTTCATATTGGATGAATTCATGGTCATAAAAGATAATTTTAAACTTTTATTTTATAAGTTTAAAATTTTATCATTTATGATCTATCTAAAACAATTACATAATTAATACTTACATAATTTATATAAATAAAGCACATGTATTCAAAGCAATATTCCTAGTAAAATTCTGATAATACTCTTGAAGTTTCCACGAGTATTTATTATACAGAAGCTATATGTGTTTCGCGAATTATCTTCGTGTAATATTCATTCTTGAAATGCTAACGTTTCGTGAACGTTGCAGTTCATTTTATCTCAGGGTGAGGAGTAACCTGATATTAATTCAAGTTACTCCATCAAAGAATTTTTATATACTCTATGATCAAAAAGTATACGAACTTTATTTTTTTTTAAATCGCGGGAAAACTGTAAATCAAATCCGTTTACTTTACTCAGTTGCTACACATATCCTTCACATTTTGTAAAAAAAATCATGGCGTTCATTCAAATCATTTGAGAATGACAGTTGTTTATGTCAGTGAAGATTTTTATGCGCGGCGATTTTTATCAAGCAAAGAATTTGTTTAAAATTTTACGTTACGAACGAAAGAAATAATAACCTTTTTTTTGTTTTTATTTATTCTTTGTAATCTTAATGTTAATCGCAATTGTAAAATTTCTCTATCGAATCCTGCTAATGAATTCATTCATTGCTTCAAAGTTATGATCTATGTCGTTCGGCATAGACCATAACTGTATTCTTATATAGTACGGTCAAGTTGAATAATTCCTTAACTACTTTTGTATCATATATTGGATTTTTAATCCAATTTTTCGATTTCTCGAATGTGGATTTTGACATTACGCTAAATTTTGGGCGTGGATGTTTCATAATACCACATTATAACACTGGTCCTGATAATCACTACTACATCATACTTTCAAATAAACTACAGAGAGACTGTAAAAGATGCAAAAACATCTCAATAATCTAAACAGAGAAAATGGCAACAGCATAAGAAGAATGTAGAAGACCATTTTCCCAGTCACTCAAGATTGACTTCTTGATTCTCCTACTCTTTTTCTTCCTCCTACTCTCTTTCTTCCTCCTGCTCTCTTTCTTCCTCCCTATCTCTAAATAACATTATAAAAGACTATATAAAGGGATATATAAAGGAGGAATAGGTTACTCCTTGCCCTGATGAAATAAACTGTAACGTTCATGAAATGTTGACATTCCATGAATGGACATGGACACGGAGATCCCGAAATGAATCCGCGAAATGTATAGCTTCTATCTTGGAAAATCTTGGAAATCATTTTCAAAATCCTCAACAGAGTCTTCGTCGAGAACTTAAACAATCTGATCAATTGTCTCTAGGTGGAGAATATATCGCACCACATAACGAAACTGCCATAAACATTTCTTCGACGTTGTTTCCAAAAGCATCAATATGTATCCATGGAAATCGCACTTACTCAGTAGGTGAAAACATTGTCCGAGACTGCGAAGAGAAGTGCATATGCTCCGAGAGTGGAATTACGAATTGTCAACCGTTATGTATTTATCCTTACGTTAAAATGGGCACAGAGCTTAAGGATCATATGTGTCAAGAAAAATTGGTTGCTGAAGAACCATGTTGCGCCCTTGTTTTCTGTCCTGCAGGTATGTCTTTTGCTTGACTTTATTTTTCTTATTGTTCCAAAAATGCTATTGTATTAATTTATTTATAGACACTTATTAATATTTTAATTTGCATATTATCTGCTGTATATAGATAGAACAAAAAAATTATACATACTTCACAGTTTGTAATTACAATATTATACATACAATATATGTATAAGCAACATCACAAATGACATAGACTATTTATACAGGGTGTCTCAGTAACTCTGTTACAAGGCAATATCTCCGTTACTGTTAATGATACGCGGAAATGCCTAAGGAATAAATTTAGTTTAGTTCGAAAGAACACATACTATGATGCCTGTAATATGACATCACGTAAATTCAACATGTGTTGCTGCCAATTTGCCGTGTATTTGCTGTCAACGATGAATGAAATCAAGTTTTCCATGAATGGAAGTCATTTTGTTGACAACAAAATGAGCAGCAGTTTGCTCTCTGAATCTAAATGTTCACATCAATGTAATAACTTTAATATCACACTGTGGTTTCGATTTGAAAAAGAACTGTTTATTGTCTACGTACACTGTTCTGTTTATCGTATAGTTTCTCAATTATTTATCACTTAGTTATTGTTAATACTATTTCGAATGTGCCTAGGGGTTGTTATCCTGAATTGCCTAGTCGGACACTTTCGCGCATACGCCTGGGGGCTAAAGCCCTTCACGATAAGCTCGCGACGACGCCTAGGGGAATACCCTGAGTCGCGAGGGTAATACTTGCAGACACCAAGATCGGACCGATTAAAATGACTTCAGCACTTCAAAACGTACGGACTCGCGCTCGATCGACGGAGTTACTCTGCGTTCTCTCGAAAGGCTGCCTTCTCCAAATTTCGTGTGATTCGATCCTCCTTGTGTTCGTCTGCGATTGGTGGATTTCGACCAATCAGAAGCAATGGCGGATCGTGACAAACGCGACAAAAGGACAGACATCGCGATCCGCCTGATCTTCGCTGCGGTGGTATCACGTTTGTCCACCGCGCTAGCCGCTGAAATAATCATCATTAGATCAGCGTCGAAGTCCGATCTTACGTCCGTGAAGCATATAAATTGTTTGCCATCGAAACTCCGATTGATATATGAAGATTATTTAAGACTCTAACTAATCTTTGATGTGTCCGTTTGGTGGGAAGAATCGCATGGTCATACGATAATAATCTCGTATTACTCAACACTAAATGTTTCAAATCTGCCCTCGTGTAGTTGAATACATTTGATTATATATTATATTTTCAGCAAATACACAGTAACTAGTCGAAAATTTGTACTCAGCATTAAATTGCATGATTTTGCAAAACATGCGGCTATTAAGGTTTTTAGAGATTTCAAAATTATTGATTTTTTTTTAATAGAACTACATATTTCTACCATTATAGCGTGATAGCTGAGATTGAGACGAATCTAATGATTAATAATACAATGACCTTCACGTGACTTGAGTGTGAAAAAAATCAGAAATTTGAGAGAATAGATGCGAATAATGAAATAAGTACAATTATAAAGATTGATAAAGGATAATTTACTTGTATTTGTACATACATGTATTTGTTATTGTTCTACTTATTTTCTTTCAACATACGCTACAAAGAAAATTCCAAATATTGTGGAAATTATTTTCCAACAACAGTCTTTTACTTAATGCTTTTCCTATAGAGAATATATTTTGTGATCAATCAAGAGTGTAAATAACATTTTAATAGAAATAAATAATAGTTCCCTACAAATAATTTCAAATACACGATTTAATTTGTAAAATTTTATTAAGAAATAGAAAAAATGACATGTTTTTTTCTAACAAGATCGAAATTTTATTTATTTTTATTTATTTATGTTTGATCTCTGTATACATTTTGTTAAAACGTATATATTATTTTTTTCTATTAAATTCTCACAAAGTTTTTTTATTTAATTAGCTTTACCCTTTGTATATGTAGGGGAGAGTAGGGTAAATCGGACCTATTGCAGTTTTTGCTCTCTATAAGGCGTAAATAAAGTTCGATCCAAAGATGCTGTTGAAAAGATCATTTAATTTCCTTCATTTTTACTTCAGACCATTGACGTATCTTTTATCCATATTGAACTATAATGGAAAATGCTTTTTTCAGTCCGATTTGGAACTATTGATTCCATATTAAACTATTCATTGGTCCAAATCGGACACTTCTATTTTTATGGACTTTTAGATACAATTTTAAAATGTTTTAATGTATTTTTGTTAGTACTGAGTAAAAATGAGCAATTTAACAGTCAAAGATAAAAATTTTATCAGAAAAAAAATTGCTGACAGTTTATATTATTAGAATTCAATAAAACTCAATTAATCTAAGTCTGATGACTCATGATATTTTACGGATTTAATTTCTTGGACCAGAGCTGGCAGTCGATCATCAGTATTACAACCAGGTCTATAAGTTATCTACTATACTGTAGGTCCGATTTGAATATCCAAAAAGAAGTCTGATTTGGATACGGGTCCTTTGGAACTTTGGAACAAATTTTACAATAAATCGCAAAAGTAATCAAAACGCTTGATATTTTTGAATTCTATACTCTTTATCTTAAATCAATTACTTTTCAAATTTTTAACACCTTTTAAATAATGATTTACAAGGATTTTCTTTTTTAAACAAATTTTTACATGAGAATACATATTTGCATCTATTCTGTGAATACATTTAGCTGAAAATATATATTTTCTATTCCATAAATGTTATGACAGAGAACTGCTGTCACATGTTTGGTGTCTTATGAGGACTTAAATTTTAGCATGCAAATCTCCTTCTCCGTCCATAATTCTTCAAAAGGATGTGGTGACTTCTATCATATGCCTGGTGCGCATGCTGATTGTACACAGTCATAAAGGACCTACAGTTTAATGTCGATTCCGAACGATGATTTTGTTTATAGAAGTGCACATGGCAAAGATACTCTCGGTGGTTTGCCATTACCTGTCGAGAGGAGCTATGAGCGTACGAAAATTTTTCGGTTCAACCTGAGATCGAACCCGGGATTTCTGGCATAGCAGTCTTATACGCCTCTTACATTATGCTCTCGCCAATCTACTTTACCGTACTCATTTAAATTAAAAAGGTCCTATTTGGTACACGATCCGATTTAGGTCACTCTCCCTTATAAATAATTTTATAATGTACATATATTATTATTAACTTTAAGAGATTTAATAATTGTTAATAATAAAAAGTCACAATAGTAGTTCTCAATAAAATAAATTCATTAATTGTCCTTTCCTTATTCAAATTATACCACATTTTCATCGCGAAAAAAAACGCTGATTGATATATTAATATGGCCAACCACTTGTCCCATCATTAGTCCCTTGTTAGTTAATTATTTTCTTGCATAAGAGCATACCTCTTTTCTTTATTACACCATGATGGCATCTGCTTTCTAGTTGTTCTTTTCTCTCTGATCTTCACGCCAAAATAGAGAACATGCTTAGTGTAATCTACTATTGATCTGTTTTCAGTTTCTACATTAGACTACACTAGAACTTTTTTCGCTTTCGATATATCAAACATATACCTATATTAAGTTCCAAATGTGTGCTAGTTAGAAGCCATAGAAAACAGACCTTATGTCTATGACTGCGTTCAGCAGAGAAAGCAGCTTGGTTTTGTTTTTATAAAATTGTTTAATTGATTTATACATTTAACTTATACATTTACGAATAATTATACATAAGAAACTAAAAGCAAGAACCAATCATAGAATGAAAAATTTTTGCACCAATTAGTACAACAAAGCTGCTTTTTCTACTGAACGCGGCCTATAATTCTTATTATACCTATGAGCGTTATTACGTTCTGCAAAAATTTTTTGTAAAAATATTTTAATAGAAGAAGATTCGGACTCGTGAATAAATCCAATTAGTACAATAGATGAAGATTCAGACGTAAAAGTATGGCAGTTATTTCCTAAGGAAAGTAAAAAAGGCCAGGTACTTCGAGATGAACAAAAATTATTTTATTAGGGGAAGCTCGGGTAGCCTCGAACGGGGCATCTCCTTTGAGGTCACTCAAATTTTTCAGCGAATTTCTGAGCCAAAAAAAAACAAAGCGTCATGACGAAACTCATCCTAGACACTATTTCGACGTGATACTTTGTTTTTGTTTTTAACTCAGAAAATCTCTGAAAAATTTGAGTGCCAGGAGGTGTGTTCGGCATTGTAAATCGGAGGCATCCGTTTGCTCTTTTACCTCGAAAATTATTCGGCAACTCGCATCTTTCTGCTACATTTTATCTGCGTTCGGTATTAACATTTCTAGAGCCAATCGAGCTGCTTCCGGCTCGGACTTCTGATTTCTGGATTCAAAGAACAAGCTTGCAAAGCTACTATAATGCAGATTTTCGCGCCTAAATTAAATTCATAATCTGTATATTTATGATAATCTTGGTGAAAAAATGTTACTGAAATTATTCCACTTTTCAACAAAATTTCAGCATTTTTAAAAAGTTTCATTTCAGCGATTTTTAGCTAAAAAATTTATTTTCGACAAAATTTCAGAAAAATTTCAGCAAAATTTTCAGACAAATTTCAGCAAGAATTTCAGAGAAATTTCAGAAAATTTCAGAGAAATTTCGATTGGATTTCAATGATTTTTCAGTATGTTAGCTGAAAAATTCATTTTCAATGAAATTTCAGCAAATTTTCAGCAATTTCGCTGAAATGTTCCAAAACGTGGAATAATTTCAGCGAAATTTTTTTACAGAAAATATATCCAACTAATTCGTTAACACATACCAGGTGTACAAGTATGAAATGCGGATTTTTTTCCAAAAAAAACACGTTAAATTCGAAAGAATGATAAAAAGAGCTTTATTCAAAGTATGCTCCATTGCTAGTTACATATTTTTCCCATCCTTCGGGCAATTTGTGGATACCACGCCAGTAAAAATCTTTCCCTTTTGCCGCGAACCATTCATCGAGCCATTTTTTCACATCTTCGTACGAATCAAAGCGCTGCTCAGCAAGTGCG
>NW_017304395.1:1643841-1665879 GCF_001594115.1 Trachymyrmex septentrionalis | reverse complement strand
GTCTTTCTGCCAAAGCGATTCGGTCTTGCAGTCGATGTGGATGGTACGCCTGGGTCTATCCAAAGTTTTTTTGTGCTTGGGATTCTCAAAATAAATCCACTTTTCATTCCCACTAACGATACGATGCAAAAACGACTTCCTTTTGTATCGTGCAAGCAAAATTTCACATGTGTTTTTGCGCCTCTCCATCTGCCTGCCGTCCAATTCATGCGGTACCCATCTTCCGGTCTTCTGAATCTTTCCCATCTCTTGTAGGCGATTGGAAACAGCTTGTTGACTAACGCTCAATTGCTCTGCGAGTTGTTTTTGTGTTTGTGAATCATCTTCGTCCAACAATGCTTGCAATTCCACATCTTCGTACCTTTTTAGCGGTTTTCCGTGTTCCTTGTCTGCAATATCGAAGTCACCTCTTTTAAAACGCCGAAACCATCGTTCAAACGTATCTTGCGATGGAGCATGTTCACCAAAAGCTTCTCGAAGTAATCGATATGATTCAGTAGCAGTTTTCTTCAAATGAAAACAAAAAATTAATGCTGTCCGCGAATGCTCTTTGTTTGGTATAAATTTCGACATATCGAACACAGCAACACAACACTATGCAAACACTTTTTCAATTTATCACTCGTGCGCGTCTGACACTTGTTGATGGCACTTCAAAATGGCATAACAGTCAAATCTTTATACCACACACTGCATTGATGCGCCATCTGTTTTCTCAAATCCGCATTTCATACTTGTACACCTGGTACATTTACGAGTATCTCTTTTAATACTTCTTTTTTACAAATAGTGTATTTGAATTATTATAATGTCTGAATCTACCAACGCTGAAACAATTAAATGCTATCAAACAGAAATTGATGGAGTACATTATCTATAATATATATTTAACGAGGAAAATAAGTTTTTAATTCTTTTTCTCTTTATGAATTTGAGGTCACGTATTTAAAAACAAAGAATTTGCTGGTTAGTTTTTAGATCAAAGCTTATGTTATATATATAGAATGAAATAAAATTAAACTGTATTAATATATTAAAGACTAATGAATATAAATCAAGTGATATAACTTAAAAATTGCTGAAATTTATTTTACAATGTAGTATTTTCTTTTAAGAAAATACTTTGCATATGAGTCTGCTACATTCTTGTGTAACTATCTATTTTTAGTATATAAGAGTATTATCAGTTTCTAGTAAAACGAAAGAAATTTTCAATTAATAGGATATTTTATTATTTATTTATTCATAAAAATAAACAATTTCATTTTATAATCTTTGTTACATCCCGATAAAATCCTCTATCTCTTTATTATAAATATATGGTTTATCTTATCTCTAGTTTAGTATTTCATTTTTAGGTTTTCCGTTCCTTTTATAGGAGGGCCTATTCAGTTGCTTTTTTGTGAACATTCCAAACAAACAGATAGCTCACGCTCGTACACCTTATGCGTCACATAGACAAAAAATACCTAACCGACAATCTTTTCCGTTGAAAGCCTTTTTCCAGAAAAATATTAAACAATAGTATATATGCCTAATAATTAAGTAATAGTACATGGTAAAAATTAAGACCTTCCAACTGCGAGAATGAATATCTTTTATTTTTTCCTTTTATTTCTAATGGAACTAAAATCTATCCAAGAATCACGAAATTATAATATATATTTTGACGGTAGCAGTTTAAAATACGTATTATTAATATAATCTAGAATATGCCATTACACTTCGCCTCGCATAAGGAAATTAGTTAAGTAAGATCGAACCTTTATAAATTATTAAAACTCTCGTTATTAAGATAAAACTAGACTCATAGTGCCGGAAGTGGGGCTTGCGCGGAGCCCTGCTGCCTTAAGGAAACAAGCACGGGCATAGGTCCTACCAAATTCCAAGGAGTACTGAGTGGTCCTGAAAGGACACTCCCATACTCATTTTTAAGTATAAAAGGAGCTGCTGAAGGCAGAAACGAGCAGAGAGAGGAAAACTAAGAGCGAAGGTAGAAAACTATTGTACTTTGGAAGTGGGTAAGAGCTATCCCCGCGCTAACCTCCGGAACTTATTCCTATATTGTAACCATTTTTTCTTTATTAAACGACTATACTAAAACAATTTGGCTGAAGCCTAGATCTCTGCTCTATTTCAAATTCATTAAGGTATACGAATATCCGAGAATCTGTTGTGACTGTCGCTGCCAATAGCGTGGCCCCCGTTTAATACTGTTCTGCGGAGAATTCGTTATTTGGGAGAATCGTTATGACCAGTCGCTACCAGTAGCATGGCCCGTCGTCTAATCTTAGTTCCTTAAAAGAGGATCAAAATCCAAAAGGTTGTCGCGACTGTCGCTGCCAATAGCGTGACCCCCGTCTTGCGGCATTCCTTCGGAACAACGATAATTCTTTCGCGTTACCTCCATGCCTACTAAAGGCGGACGCAAACAACAGGAGAAGAGATTGAGGTATCAAGTCAAATCAGCTATTAATTCAAACCACGATCCTTTCCCCTATTTCCAGAAATTGGCGCAATTATTAGATAAAAAAAACCGGTAAGCCCACCTAACGAAAGCGGATATTCCCTCCAACCGTTGGAGATCACTCTTCCATTCCCTGATTACCGAAATATTCAAAAGGGTGATCCACGTAAATTCGCCTATAAGCTTCGTGAGCTTTTTGGCACCGAATTCAAGGTTACCCTACCGAGCAATTATCCCACTCTCCCCACCGAACAATCCTAACTGCACAACTTGATCTCCATACCCCGGGTAAATTGCTTAAATGCATTGACCCCAAAACAGGAAATATAAAATCTAGAAATAAAAACCTCAATTCGGACGTAACATCTTAAAGAACAGTTTACAGCTCTGTAGCGTTCAGAATTAATTTTTGGCACTCGGATTGCTCGAAGATCATGTGATCAAGCTCGTCATCTGCTAGCTCGCATCTCAGATTTACATTGCCGAACGTTCCTAGGGGATGCCCACCATCCGAGATTACTCGACTTTTCTTATCTTTTTAGTCAGGACCGTGTTACGAAAATTTGTGCCCAGAAGCTTATGATCTTCGAATGCTCCTCTCTTACCCTAATAACTGCAACATTTCTAATAGTCTCTTTCTTTCAGTAGTAGTTTCATCATATATCCGTACATGGATTATCCCATTTTTATCATCAGTATTCACATTGCACATTTCATATTTAATACAAAAGTATATACATATAAACTCAATACAAGAAGCTCCACTTACGGTTAAACTAAAAATTCATTTTCATGTAAAAATAAAAATAAGAGAAATAATCTACAATGCTTGACAAATGTAATCCAGGTAATGATCCTGATTCAAGAGGTTTTAATGCGCGAATGATTTCTTTATATCCGTTACGTTTGTATATTATTATGTACATGCTTGCACATGTACGCGTTTTTGAGTAAGTGAATGTGTACTTATTTAAGCGATCAATTCGATCCTTAGATACTGATGAAATTTTGGGGTACAATCAATTCCTTCCAAAATAGAGTATGTATACACACACACACACACACACACACACACACACACACACACACACACACACACGCACGCACGCACATATATGTGTGTCATAGAAAACAGTGATTACTCTGAACATACTCTTATTTAAATAAGTACACATTCACTTGCTCAAAAATACCTAGATGCAAGCACGCACATACGCATGCAAACACGCACTCGCATGCGCAAATACACTCACGCGCGCGCGCGCACGCACGCACGCAGAGTTGAATATGAGATGAAATATTTGTCACGTCTTCGTAGTTAAATTATGTCTATAGCAGTTAAAATTTGTTTTTTCATCACTTTCAAAAAGTATCTCGAAATCAATAGAAGCATTAAAAAAATGTTTGAGACAAAAGTTTCATATTGTTTCGCACAATACTCGAATCTGCAACAATAAATATGTTCCATTAAAAAAATTGATATATATCTACATATACATATGTATTTAACAGCTGTTGAATCAAATGAAACGTGTGTATTCAACAACAAAACAGTGACGATAGGACAACGTGTCGAAGACGGCTGCTCCAGAGTGTGCACCTGTGAAGCTGGCGGCCACTTAAAGTGTAAACCTAGGCCCAAGTGTCCTCCGAACGAGACTGTAACTGCTACCAATGAGCATGATCGCTGTGTCGTATTAATCGATCCTGGGTATGATATTTAACGAATGAAATTAAATGTCACGCAAATTTAATTGCATAATTTACAAACAAGGTAATAGCTAATTATCTTGATCTCTAGAGATAAGTGTTGCACAGTTACACTTTGCGACGTTACTTTGGGCGAACACGAAGTTAAATCAGAAAATTCCACCGAATTGAATGTACATTTGATGGACGTGAAGGTATTAAACTCGACAGCTATCAAATTAAAATTATCGACGAAGAATCCTCAAGATGTTACTATAGAGATTTCACAGAACAATCATGTATGGAGACAACAAAATCTTGATAAAGGTGGATAAATCTTTGTTGATGAATATAAAAATATTATTATTAACTATATCTATACTGAATGAGTAAAAAGTCCCGGACTGATGAAATATCTCGAAAATTAAGCATTTCCGAAAGAAATGTTTTCTACAAGAGTTGTAGTTTTAAATGATCTGGTCAATCTAACCTTGGGTGGCGCAGCCAAAGTCAGATCAAAGTTACATCGATTTTTTTAAATAGAACATCCTATTTTTTATTCCAGAATCTAAAAATAGCTGGTGTCAAGAACTTTTCAAAACACTACAATGAAATTATTTTTCATAAAGTATACTTTTCGAGTTATGAGGCTTGAAAGTTACAGCTGCATTACTTGCAAGTACCGCCTGCATTAGCATTACGCAAGGTATCCGACCGACAGCTAAAGCCTCTTGAATGTTGTTCAAGATCATGTCCTGGATATCATTTATCAAGATCAAAGCCATTGGAGGTTGTACCTTTTATTTTCATTTTTACGTAAAAATAAATTTTTAGTGCAAAAATGAAAATAAGAGAAATAATCTCCAATGCCCTTGATCTTGACAAATCCAGGACATGATCCTGAACAACATTCAAGAGGTTTTAGCCGTCGGTCGGACACCTTTGACCTTGCGTAATACCAATACCGACGCGATGATAGTGTCACTTTCGAGCCTTATGACTGAAAAAGTATTCAATAAAAAATAACTTTATTATAGTATTTTGGAAAGCTTTCGACATTGGCTATTAGATTCTGGAATAAAAAATAGGGTCTCCTATTTAAAAAAAACAATGTAACTTTAATCTTACCTTGGCGACGCTAGCCAAGATCAGACTGACCAGATCAATGAATAGATCATTACCTTACAACTTTTGAAGAAAACATTTCTTTCGGAAATACTTAGTTTTTGAGATATTTCACCGATACGGGACTTTTTACTCACCCTGTATAGTATCGTCATATATAAGTGAGAAAAGTAATAATGCGAGTGACTTCCCTTCCGAAAATTCTTATAAATATTTATAAGTAATCTATAATAAGTTTTTGTAAGAATTATAAAAGATTTCGTAAGTACAGATTTTATGTGAGAACACATAAAATCTTTTAAAAAATTCGCATAAAAGTCGCACAGGATGATAGTTGTTAAAAAATAAAAATTCATCGAAATCAAATAAATATATAATACAAACGTTTTAACCCTTATCGGGTCATCTTCAGTGTCGTACAAAATTCATTTGTAATTCAACAATTTTACCAGTCTTTTAATCTTCACAGTGTCCAACAATTTCTTTTTTTTTTCTTTTTTTCATTATAGATGATATATCTTGACAAAAAAGAAGGCGCTTTATTGGAACTGTATACGTCTATAATTTTCGTATCGACTTACTCGGGATAGAACGTTGGTTATTCCAATACTAAAAATATTCTATTTTTCAATGCGTTAGTCTAATACTTTAATTTTTAGTCGTACCTTAAGTTCATAATTCGCATCACAATTCACATTATTTTTTCTAGCATACAGACAAGAATTAAATTTTATTGCAATAGTAATGTTAACCTTAATAAAGAAGTAAATTGAGGTAAAATTAATAATCGATATTTTACTGTACTGTACGTTAAGACCATCTCTGAATCGTTCATCCTAATCGCAGCTGGTATTAATAAAAAACAAAAAAGTTAGAATACTTCGAACATTTAATTTTCATGTATGAGAGCTTAAGGTACGAATAAAAGACTAACACATTGAAATATAGAATATTTTTAATATTAGAGTAACCAACGTTCTATCGATCCGAGTAAGTCAATACGAACAATTATGAACGTATACAGTTGCAATGAAGCACCTTCTTTTTTTATGTTCTTGATGTTCTTTGAAGTTTTTTGGCATATGCTCCTTTAATCGGTTCCAGCGTTTTTCTTCTATTTAAATTTTAACCAATCCGATTATGTCAAATTTCTTTAATTCCTATAATTTCTATAATTCCAGAATTGTGTATCTACGTTGTCCAATCCTACAATATTCCAAAAACTAATTTTAATTTCTCCTATTTTTCGAATTTGGTTTTTTTCTCCTTATTTTTTCTTATGTGAAAAATAAAGTTATACATTTATATATATTTACAGATGGTATTGTTTCGAATTTGGAACCCGCGCATACGTATTCTGTTCGCGTGGCAGAAGGAAGCTATACAAGTATACCTGGGCCAGCCATACAAGTATTCCTGCCAGCTGAAATAGTGAAGACAAACATGTCAGAGAAAGTAACAGACAAGAACACTTGCAATTACAGAGGAAAATCATATAAAGTTGGCGCAGAATGGTATGATGAGTGTATCTCTTTCTGTACTTGCACAGAGGGTGGCAAATCTGAATGCGCTACGATAGAATGTCCTACAGATTTTGGATTGGATCTGTTGGATCCCAACTGTTTAGATTGGGAGACAGTTCCAGCGAATTTTGTCCCAAAAGCACCACAATGCTGCCCCCAGGTATAGCTCTTTGACATTCTTTCCTAAATTATAACTTAATAATTGATATATAATTCTTTCATAACAAGAAATATATAAATTGTTTCTTGCACATGATTCGTTCCTGTTATCGAACATCACGGACATTCTAGATCAATTAGGTAACGCTAAATATTTTATCATTTTTTACTTCGCCTCTAGTTACCATCAGATATCGATACCTGAAAAAAAATTAAAATAACAGCTTTTTCAACGTCACATGGTTATTTAAATTTAATCCAATGCCATTCAGATTAAAAAATATACCTGCGATATTTCAATATAACATCTGATGAATTCAGGCGGGTATTAGTAGGTCTGCAAGGGATCAAATACCTCATATACATCGATGATCTTATGATCATCCTAACTTGCAGGAACATAATAATCGATTTATCGCCACGCTAAAACGGAACAGAAACCTGAAACTGCAGTCTGATAAATGCGAGTTTCTCAAGAAGAAAGTATGTGTATCCTACCTAGGATACATTATTATTGAGAACCAGATTCCAAATTAGAAGTTGTGAGAAATTTTCCAGTCCCAAAAAGAGTTACAGATATAGGGTGAAGTTGACTAAGTCGTACCTACAATTAATTCGTACCTCCATTATTTTCTAAACGAAATATTTTTCTCTTGGAGACACAAACGTAACATTAAACTTTTTTCGAGTACAGCATCAAATTAACAAAATATTTATAAGTTATGTTGTTGGCAAATTTATAAAAATAGAGAAAGTTGGATAAATCGTACTCGTTGGTTTTCATATTGTACCTACATTATACAATATAGTACCTATATTTAAGATGAAATAATATGTTGAGTTTGAGTAATTGAATAATACTTTTGTAATTACACTACTCTCTAAATCTCGTGCAATGAAATCTCACTCGAAGAGATTAAAAGTTGAGCCAGTCTTGAAAAAAGAGTGAAAATATCATTGTTCAAGAGTGGCAAATTTTCACTCTTTTTAGAATAAGATTTACTCTTTTCGAATGAAAGAATAAAATTTCAAATCCTCTTTTGAAGTGGAGTTCCATCTACCCTGGTATTACACATGGAAGGAGTGAATCTCATTCAAAAATTGTAGTATTAGAAGTACGACTTAGGAATCCAATGATACAATTTAACGGCCCGTTCTCCAAAATCATGCTAAAAGCTACTTTTTAAAAAATCTTATTTTAAACAATAATTCAATGTTTATTTCATTATAAAAATGTTGTTTTGTTTTATTGCCAATGAACCAAAGTTTGACGTAAGAATACAAAAACATTCTAATCTCCCCAGTACTTTTGTTACAATTTTATTTAAAAGGTATGATAGGCAACTTCTCTCTATAAACTTTCAAAGAAATAGCTTAGCCGAATATTCTATAGAAAATTTATAGCTGATTTTTCAAAAATAGCCAAACTCTAACTAAACTAATCAAAAAAGGGGAAAATTTTATGTTGGGAATGAGTGAATTCCAATAAATGATTGAAAGATGGTTTATTTAGTCAAAAACAGACTTGACGACACATCGTATACAAAAACGGTTAGAGAGAAGAAAAATTGCCGGTAGGGCATGAATACAAAAAACGCGCCTAGCGGCAAACAGAATATTAAACATAAAGATGTCGATAACTAATCGGCTGTGACTCGTATGTCGGTAATCTGCCGGGCGCCATAATTGATTGGACAAGCAACTATCCATCAATCTTCCACTTTGCGATGTCCTATCCCATAATGGTCAGGCAACGATTATGTGAGATTCGTTTTAATCCCTTGGTAAGGATGTCCGCAGGATTTTCGTTGGACGGCACATACGATAGGACCAGCTGGCCATCCTCTACTTTCTCCCTCACAATATGGTAGGCGATGTCGATATGTTTCGTCCTGTTTTTCTCCACTCTGTTTCTGGAGAAATCTATTGCTGCCCGATTGTCACAGAACATTTGACAACCTGTGA
Organism: Trachymyrmex septentrionalis; assembly: GCF_001594115.1. Lineage (NCBI taxonomy): Eukaryota > Metazoa > Arthropoda > Insecta > Hymenoptera > Formicidae > Trachymyrmex > Trachymyrmex septentrionalis. The sequence goes on along the minus strand of NW_017304395.1, from coordinate 1,656,951 downwards.
ATAAAGAAGAAAGTTCAAGTTTTGACAAAAACATATCTAACCACACTATTTCTTTGATTCCGGTCGACAGGGCCACATATTCTGCTTCCATTGTGGAAGTTGATATGCCAGTCTGTTTCGTTGATCGCCAATGGATGAGATTTCCTCCTAGCATGACCGCAACACCGGTGTATGAATGTCGGTCATCTTGATCTCCTGCCCAGTCTGCGTCGCAATAAACTTGAATCCGTTGCTCGTTTCCAGCTTTGTATGTCAATCCAAGGTTCTTGGTCTTACCCAAGTATCGCAGGACGTGTTTCGCTTGATTCCATTGAGACCTTCCTGGATTGGAATTATATTGTGATAATTTTGAAACAGCAAAAGCGATGTCTGGCCTCGTATTCTGAGCCAGATACATCAATGATCCTATTAGCTCTCGATATGGTACGCGCGACATGTCTTCCTTTTCGCCTGGTGTTTTCGGACAATCCTCTTTGCTCATTTTTATTCCTAGGTTCAAGGGGGTTGACGCCGGTCTACTCTCTCGCATGTTATATCTTTCAAGCAGTGATTCAATGTAGTTCTCCTGTGTTAATTTCACTGTATCAGGCTGCCCCCAGTCAAGTTTCACTCCTAACGCGAAGTGTATCTCTCCCAAATCCTTGACTTCATATTTCCTTGTTATGGTTTTAACCACTTCAGTGATCGAGTTTGACTTTCTCGAAAATAGAAATATATCATCTACGTATATTATTGCTATTAGCCAATGTTCCTTATGATATGTGCAGTTTGAAGATTTGAGCCTTTTAAAACCTATTTCGATCAGAAAAGTGTCTAGTTCTTCGTTCCAGTTCCTTCCTGATTGTTTTAGTCCATAGATGGGACGCAGCAGCCTCGCCACTTCTCCATTTTCAGCGTTCGTGAAAGGGGGTAACTCCATGTATATCTCTTCTCGCAGGTTTCCGTATAGGTACGCATTTTTTACATCAATGTGTCTGGTGTGCCACTGATATTCTACTGACAGAGCTGATAGTAATCTAATCACTGAAAAGTTTACCACAGGTGAATACGTTTCGCCATAATCAACTTCCTTTCGTTGTGTGAAACCTCGCGCCACTAATCTAGCTTTGTACCTCGTAATCTTACCATCGGCATTTGCTTTCAGTTTGAATACCCACTTGCATCCTACGCATTTCTTCCCTTCAGGCAGCTGAGTAATCTCCCAGGTTTTTCGTTGCACTAAGCTATCTACCTCTTCTTTTATTGCGCACCTCCATTGTTTAGATTGCGGTGATGCCAGCGCTTCGTTAATGTCTTGCGGCTCCCTGACTTCTATTAGGTTTACCTCTATATCACTTGCTTCCGTCGACGCTTCCTCTTCTTCACATATTTGTTGGGTTTCTTTAGGCTTTCCTTTTCTTCCGTAAGGATTACGAGCTTTCCTTTTGGGCCTGCCCCTTCTCGGAGTTTCCGTCGATTCTCGTTCTTCTGCCGTCTCTCTTTCCGAAGAATCTCCCAATTCTACATCTGTTCTTTTCGGCGATCTCGGTGGACTTTTCTTCTTACAACTTAATTGCTTTTGTGCGGGCTCCATTTCTTCTGTTGTCGAGTCGTCTACATCGCCCGGCCAAACTTCATTATATTTGAATCTCTGTGGCACTTCTTTATAGATCCACTCGTGTCCTATTTTATCTTCAGCAAACTTAACGTGCTTTATTATGATGACATCTCCCTTCTGTGGGCACCATAGTCGATATCCTCTCGTTTGCGTGGCGTAGCCGACGAATATACATTCCGCCGCTTTATCGTCCAGCTTCTTTCGCCCTTGGTCTGGTAATCGTGCATAGGCAAGGCAGCCATAAGCCTTTAAATGACGTACGCTTGGAATCTTTTCGGTCCACACGGTGAATGGGATTTGATCACGAATTGTTGAATGACATACTCTGTTTTTGATATATGCTGCTGTAGTGACTGCTTCGGCCCAAAATTTTGGAGGTAGATGTGCCGATTTGAGCATTGATCTCGTCAGATCCAATAGGGTTCTGTTTATTCTCTCAGCTACCCCGTTCATCTGAGGCGTCTCCACGTTTGATTTTTCATGTTTAATGCCTGCAGATCTGAAGTATTCTGATAATTCCTTGTTGCAGAATTCTAATCCATTATCTGTTCGGAATCTCTTTACTTTTCTGTCTTTTTCGCGTTCTATTCTAGCAATATAGCTTTTTACACAGCTTTTAACTTCTTCTTTGGAGCTTATACACAAGACCGTAACATTTCGCGAGAAATCATCCGTGAACGTTATGAAATACCTGCTACCGCCTATTGATTTCACGGGCATAGGACCACACAGATCCGAATGGATTAGTTCACATACTTCTCTTGATTGTCTTGATTTTAAGGTAGCGCACGCGGTCTTCGTTGCCTTTCCTATGCAGCATGCTTCACATGTGTGTCTGTCCATCTTCGCGTCGTCCAATCCGATAACACGATTCGCTTCCGCTAATTTCTTAATTGTGCTATTGCCGACGTGACAGAACCTATGATGCCACAGATCAATTTCTAACGTACAAGATTCCTTCATGAGCTCTCGTGGTGCATCAGGGTCCAACTCGACACCTAATACATATAAATCATTTCGCCTATATGCTTCGCATACTACTCGTTTGGTAGCGACATTTCTAATTTTTACTTTACCGTTCCGTATTAGTAACTCTTTCCCTTTTCGCTCCATTTGTGAGACCGACATCAAATTCTTTCTGATATTAGGGACATAATAAACATCTCGCAGGACTATATTTCTTTTTACATTTGCAACGGTCGTTTTTAGAAATATATCGCCCACACCTTTTGCTCGTAGCGTCGCTCCATTTTGTTTATTCGGATCCGCAGCGGTATTAATTATCTCGGAATCTACCTTTTTAAAATTGGTGAACCACTCTCGTTGCTTACACACGTGATGCGTGCTTCCACTATCCAAAATCCATGTATCTTTGATGTCGACATTATACAAGGACATGAGAAGTGCATCGTATTTCTTTTCCTGTTTAACGCCAGGTTTCTTATGAAGTCCGTCCTTCCTTAATCGGCAATCTCTTGCAAGGTGACCAACTTTCCTGCAATTAAAACAAGTGAGTGACTTATATTTCTCGTTACCTGTTGTCTTTGTCTTTTTATCTTCGTTTCTTTTGTTCATCACCAATGCCTCTTTTGACGAATCTGTTCTAACGTCGAGTCTGGATTGACGTCTGTCGTATTCAGCTAACAGAACTCTCTTTATTTCCGCCGACGTAAATCTGTCGTCCGGCAAACTCGCTAGAGCCATATTTAAGTTTTCATAATCGTCTGGAAGTCCAGTTAGTATCGCATATGCAAGGTCTTCATCTTTTACTTCAGCGTCTGCGTCTCTGAGGTTGGTGGCGGCAACCTTCGCTCTGGCAATATACGCAGACATGTGCTCATCGCCTTTCATTTGTAGATGATAGAATGCCTTTTTCAATTGCATAATCCTTACTCTTGATTTGGGCTCGTGAATTTGTTCGAGCGTTTGCCATGCTTCGTGTGCACTTTTGCAATCCTCTACGTGTATCTGTTGATCTATTTCTAAACTCAAGCCTATAGTCGCTAATGCCTTGTCGTCGTTTGTTTGGTGCAATTTTCTGTCGGCTGTAGTAGCTGTATCGCTTAGTATGATATCACCGAGTGCATAACCTAGTAGTCCCTTACCTTTTAGGAGCCACTTTATCTCGGTTTTCCATGTCCGGTAATTTCTGTCGGACAGCTTCTCGACTACATTATCACTTCTATTGTCCGTATGACTCATCTTTCAATACTGCTTCTAAAGTCTCTTCTTACGTCCTTTTCTTTTATATTTTTGAACGTCTCTTCTTACGTCCTTTTCTTTTATATTTTTGAACGTCCTGGGCCCATAACCATTTGTTGGGAATGAGTGAATTCCAATAAATGATTGAAAGATGGTTTATTTAGTCAAAAACAGACTTGACGACACATCGTATACAAAAACGGTTACAGAGAAGAAAAACTGCCGGTACGGCATGAATACAAAAAACGCGCCTAGCGGCAAACAGAATATTAAACATAAAGATGTCGATAACTAATCGACTGTGACTCGTATGTCGGTAATCCGCCGGGCGCCATAATTGATTGGACAAGCAACTATCCATCAATTTATATGGACAACAGAACGAGTTAAAAATCCTAAAAATAACTAACTAAATAATAGTATTGAAGTACCCGGACTTCAACCAAGAATTCTTTGTAATAACGAACGCATCCACTATATTATTCAAGTCATTGGAGCCGTGCTATTGTACGGTAGATCAAGATCGTCCGATCGTTTATGCCAGCCACGTATTAATTCATGCTGAGTAAAATTATAATACAACGGAAAAAGAATTAGTAATCGTATGGACTGTTAATCACTTCCGTCCTTATTTATATGATACTAAGTTCAAAATAATAACTGACCACAAACTGTTTATATAGTTACTTAATGTGACGGATTCCGGACAATAATTAATTCGATGGGGATTAAAATTAGAAGAATACAATTATGAGAGCGTACACAAATCAAGAAAAACCAACGTCAATGCGGATGCACTAAGCAAAAACGTGCTGTTAACAAATTAGGTAAAAAAGAAACTACAGTCGCTGAGAAAATTTGCAGCGAAGAAGAGAAACTATATATTTTCTTCGAATATTACTATGTACTCACAGGAGGTTATCAAGGAGTGGAACGCACCTTAAAAAGAATTAAATTATAACACTTACAAAACATTGCAAAACATTGAAAAATGTAGAAAACTATAGTCAATTGTGAATACTGTAAAAAGAGCTAGAAAGATAAGGCACCTTTAATTGTCACAAATACGCCGGACAAACCATTCGAGAAATGTACGTTAGACAGTGTAGGACCGCTAACAGTGACTGGAAACAAATACATATTGACGTTCCAAGACAATTTAACTAAGTTCAGTAAACTTATGTCGATTCCGAATCAGGACCCTGATGAAAAAATTTCGCTGAAATTATTCCATGTTTTGGAATATTTTTTGGCAAAATTTCAGCATTAAAAAAAAATTTCAGTTTACTTTCAACAAATTTTAGCTGAAAAAACATTTCCGATTAATCAGTAATCAAACTGGAAAAATTTTTAGTTATTTGATTGATCAGGAATAAAAGTTTTTAATTACTTTATAAATCAATAATCAGAGCATAAAACATTTTTTTCGGAACTAAACATTTTTCAATTATTTCATTACTCACAAAGGAACCGTCAGAATCGATCTTAATGAGCTTTAGACATGTTGTAGAGCATGAAAAAATATTAGATCCATATTTTTTTGTACTTATCTCGAGATTTAGGGGGTGAAACATCCCCTCGAAAATAATAGATTCAATTGTTTTTCTTAAATATTTTTTAAATTATGAGATATATCCAAAAATGTTTTATATAAAAGTTGTACAGTTTCTTATGCTCTATATAACGGCATAAAAGATAGGTTGCAAACATTAATTTTGTAACAAATTGTTATAAACAAATTATTAAAAATTAATTGTAGAAATTCTGATTACATCAATCGATACAGGAAAAATTACTAAATATATAAGCATTCTTAAATTTTTTTATATTTATGCAAAAAAAATAAATTAAAAGTCGTTTCTGTCCATGCCTAGATCACGAAGAATAGCAAAAAATAACAATTGTAAATAGGATCGAAGTATAAAAAAATATTTTTGACGTTAAAAGTAAATTGCAAAAATCAATTTTGCAACTAATTGTTTTAAATAAATAATTTTTACATAAACAAAGGACAATTTAAAAAAGATTTGATGTCTTTGATCATTTTTCCCATACAATCAATTCGAGTAGTAACTTTTTCTGTACAATTAATTTTTAATAATTTATTTATAACAATTTGCTGCAAAAATTATTTTTGCAACTTGTCTTTTATGTCATTATACAGAGCATAAAAAACTTTTGTATGAAACATTTTTTTATATCTTATATAATAGTTTAAAAAATATTTAAGAAAAACGATAAAAATTTATTAGTTTCAAGATGTTTCACTCTCTAAACTTCAAGATACGTAAAACGCCAAAATCGGTTTCGACAATTCCTTTGTTAGTTATTAGCATCAGATATTCCTTAATTATTTAATTGATTATTTTTGAAACTTATGGGATATGTTATATCTTACAATATATATATCAAATTTCCCTTCACAGATTCGTCATAAATCATTATTGATATCTAATAACATTAGAATTCGTAAATCGTGGATCTTTGCTGGAATCCCAGTGAAGACATCAATAAACCTTTTTCGAGCATCACATATACCCTGCAATGTGATTGCATGAATATCGTTCTTGTTTACATATACCTTGGCCACAACTTTGTTTTAAGAAGCTGTAAGAAATTGAGCAATCACAATCAATTATTTTTCTCATATTCAATTATAATTAGTCAATTTCTTAAGGCTTACGGCTTCTTAAAGCAAGATTATGGACAGGTAATAGATTAATTTTATGACCTGGTGTTTGCACTTATTTAATTGATGTGCAATCGATGCAGCGAAGTACGAATAAAGAAATCAATCTGAAAATTATATACCCCTTAATTAATTAATTGTTATTTATCTATATTATATATAAATATAATAATGTACACTCATCAACAAAATTATCGCAACATAAATTTATATCAAAATTTTGCATAACTTTAAGTAAGCATAACTTCGTGAAAAAAATGATTTAAAAGTATTGTAAATGTATTTAAAAGTTTTTTTTATTCTCTAGAGTTTCTCTTCTTAAAATCTGTACTTTAAGATTTTCATTTTTAAATGTTATTTTGCATGAAGTTATGCAAAATTTTGGTATAAATTTATGTTGTGACTTTGTTGTAATTTTGTTGACGAGTATATGTGTATATATGTATACTGGGTGTCTATAAAGTCTTACCCAGGCCGTATATTTCGGAAACAGTTTTAGACCAAAAAAATGTCTCAGACAAAAGTTAAAGAACATTAAGAGGGACATATGAAAATATGAATTTGACCCTGAGTGCTTTCTGAAGCTAGATCAATATGACCGTTATTTTCTTAAACGAAACCCTTCATTTCTTATTGCATATTCTTGTAGCTTACCTCAAAGGCTTTTCAAAAAACTGTAATAAAATATTTTTTTATCAAGTATTTTTCGAGTTATAAGACTTGAAAGTTAGTTACAGTACAGCCGGTATTATCATTACCCAAGATGTCCGACCGGCGGCTAATGTTGTTTAGGATCATGACACAGATAACATTTGTCAAGATCAAGGCCATTGAAGGTTGTTCCTCTTATTTTCATTTTTGCATTAAAAGTTTGTTTTTATGTAAAAATGAAAATAAGAGATGCAATCACCAATGATCTTGATCTTGACAAATATTATCATGATCCTGAATAATATTCAAGAGGTTTTTAGCCGTCGGTCGGACTACCGTGGGTAATGCTATTGCCGGTACTGTAACTTCCAGTTTTCATAACACAAAAAATACTTAAAGAAAAAATATTTTATTATATAATAGTATTTTGAAAAATTCTTGCGGTAAGCTACAAGAATATGGACTAAGAAATGAGGGGTTTCGTTTAAGAAAATAACGCTCACATTGACTTAGTCTTGAGAAGACCATTCAAGATCAAATCCATATTTTCATCATATGTCCCCCTTAATGTTCTACAACTTTTATCTAAAATATTGTTTTCCATAACTAAAACTGTTTCCAAGATATAGACCTGACTTTATAGACACCCTGTACACACACACACGCACACACACACACGCACACACACACACACACATATGTGTATACTTTTATATTAGGTGTATAAATTATTAAGTGTATATATTAATTCATGCCATTTTTCCAAAACTTTCACTTTCAATTACATGAATACATTGATTAATCCTGGAAATATTCTTCATTAACATCGATGACCTTATACCATCTATCGGGCAATTGTCGGATTCCACCACCATAAAAATTTTGTGTCTTTGAAGCGATGAAGTCATCGATGAAATTTCAAATGTCTTCAATTGATTCAAAGTGTGTATCCGATAAAGAATGTTACATCGATTAAAACAAGTGATAGTTTGAAAGCATTATGTTTGGCGAATACACCGCATGAGGGAGAATTTCCCAGCCCAAGCTGAAGATAATTTCCTTCGTGGTTTCTGCTACTTGCCGTTTAGCATTGTCATGGAGTAAAATAATCCTACAACTGCCTTGTCCAATAAATGGCCATTTTTCCTCAATGGTCATTTTTCCTCAAATCGCACTCGGATTAATTGTTGTTGGTAGATCTCTGCTTTAATTGTCTGACCTGGTTTGAGGAGCTCATAATAGAGAGGACACCCTTTTGATCTCATCATATGCAAAGAATTTTCTTTCCGAAGCATTTCAACACCGAAATCACCGTTTTGAAAACGACTAAACCATTTTCTGCACATTCTTTCACTTACTGCACCTTCTCTATAAGCGGAACAAATCATTTTAGCTGTCTCAAAAACGTTTTATTTAGATTAAACGCAAAACGCATGCAATATTGAATACACTTTTTATCGTAAGCCATTGATGACACTACTAATTTTTAATGTTATATTAATATTCAACTACATGGCATATTTATTATTTCTTGAATGCCAATGCACTAAAATAGCAAAAGGCATGACGATTAAATAATTTATTTTTGTGTAAAATTGGGCGGCACGAATTAATTTATAAACCTAATACATATACAGGATGTCCCATTTTAAATAATGCATTAAGATTTCTCGAAAACTATGGTAGATACGGAAAAAATGTTTTAAACAAAAGTTGTATGGTTCGGAGAGGGACATAAGAAAGTATCATTGATTTGACCTTGGGTGGCGTCATTAAGATCAAGTCAAAATCACATTGATTTCATTAAATGGAATACCTTATTTTTAATGCCAGAATCTAATAGCTGGTGTCAAGAGCTTTTCAAAACATTATAATAAAATTACTTTTCATTAAATATTTTTCGATATTATAAATAAGCTTGAAAGTTACAGTCCCGCCGGCATTAGAATTTGCTTCGCATCGCACACATCTTTTATATTAAATTAATATATACGTCACCGATTTTATTTTTATACTGAGGAAGACCCAATCGAAAGGGTTGAAACGTTTGTCAATTTTTCTCAAGAATAAAGTATACGATTTCACACACGTTTATGGTAATCTATGTTGGCTTGCATTGGCTGATTTACATCTATCCTTGGATTTATTCGTTAGAGCCAAGATTGATAGACACATTTATTTTTTAAGTACGAAATAATGTTGATAAAAAAAACGAAAATATTTAAAAAAACTAAAATGTTCGTGAAATTTTCATTAAATTTTGTTTTTAAACTGAAAGATTGTGTTCAAATAATAATATTTTTCATTGGATATTATGTATATAATATTAATTTTGTATAATTATGTTCTTAACGAAAATTCTAAAAGAAAGTTTAATTTTTCTTAACACATCTTTATATTCTAATATTAATTGTATTAACAAATTCTAGGAAGTACATTGTCGAAACAATGGCTCTTGTACTTATGAAGGAGTCACATATGACAATTGGACCATGTTACCTTCAAACGTCACCGGCTGCGAAAGACGGTGTTATTGCGAGATGGGCAACGTATCCTGTCAAGCTGCTTGCAAATTTGTACCAGCCCTACCACCTGCATATTTACCATGTCCTTCCCATCAAGCAACGTTGACGCATATACCTACTAATCCATGTTGCACGCAGTGGACCTGCAGTCATCCTTCGTCACAACTGCCAGGTAAACAACAACATATAGATGAAAATATATAGACGAAATATTTATTCCTCAATCTCTTAATCAACTAATTGATACTCAATCCTTTAAAATATACGCAGTATTTGGAATGATAAATATTGTGCGATGTTTTTAAGAGGGAACACCGGGGTTAAAAAATACAGTTAAACTTTGACGATTGTTAATAAATTATTTGAAACATTTAGTCTAATACGAATTTAAAATTTACATGTTATATATATATATATATATATATATATATATATACTACTACTATATATTTAAAAAACAAATTAAAAAATATTAATATAGCACGAAAATATAAAACATTCAGTAAAGCTAATCTGTCCGTCACGGTTGACATAAAATCTTCATTTGTAGGCATTCAAAATAAATAATTTTGCTGTCATCTTAATCTCATAAATGATGTCGTTATCGTTTGATTATAACTTTCTTAAAAATAATAATTTTTGTAACAAAATAATGGCTATCTAAAGTTGATCTATGATTTTAGTGAATAACTTTTAACTTTATGTGACCATTATTTTATTAATAATTATTATTTTTGAAAAAACTACGAATCAAACGATCACGATATTATTTTAAATTAAAATGACAAGATCATTTGTTTCAGATGCCTACAAATGAAAATTTTATATCAATCACAAAGTATGAAGTTGGCTTCTTTAATGCGAAATTAATATTTTTAATTCATATTTTTTTAATACACGGTAAAATGTAAACTTTAAATTCGTATTGGATTAAATAAATGCCTGCGTGCGTGCGTGCATGTGATGTATATTTCATATAATTTATTAACAATACAATTGACGCTAACTCTATTTTTCAATCCATTTCAGCCATTTTGGTCCTTTCTTTAATTTAGCATGAATCTAAAAATAAAACATAATAATTTCTTGGTGTTTTTCAAGAAGACACTAATAACACAGAGTAATACAGTAAATAATTACATCCTTATTAATTACTAATGTTGTAAAATGATCATTACAGTAGGTTTGTTTGCGTTGCTTAAAATTCCTATAAATTGTTACACTTAAAAGAGGTAATATATAGTATATTTGAGCATTGAAAAAAGAGAAAGTGAGGATGCTGAGTGCAAAAAGTATAAGCAATGCGAATAGACTTACTGTGATTGTGCTCTGTTAGCTGTGTCGAAAATTATCTTAGGTAATACTTCAGATTAGGGACCCTCCTCTCCCCATTGACCTTGACTTTGACATGTGTTGTCAAGATCATGATCTAGAGTAACTAACAAGTTTCAGCCATCGCTCGTTATTCATTAAAAAGTTATTAACAAAAGAAGTTTGAAAAATGATATCTCTTTATTACTTTACCGAACATGTACATTTTAAGTCAGGATCTGGTATTATGTATTTAAACAAGAAAACATTTACACGTATATTTAGCACATTCATCCGTCTTGTCGAATATTTTAACGTATTTTTTACAAAATTAAATCAATTTTCAAACTTTAAATATGAAGCGCCTTATCAGCACCTTAGTTCCGAGTGTTAAGATGTTGAACTAACATTCATTTTAAATTAAATTAATTATTCAGAAATAAATTGAGAGCCGATAAATTATCGGATTCACACAATCATTCTGATAATCCCCCCAAATTTTCCCAAATCTTAAAAATTGTAATAAACTTATTGCGAAATTTAAATTATGATTTGTTTTGCATTTTCTTATAGTTTAATATTTTAAGAAACACGCGCTACGCGTGCTATTTATTCTTTAAGTTACCATTGTGTGTGTGTGCGTGCGTGCGTGTATATTATAATAAATAGAATATTTTTTCATGAGTCCATACGTACTCAGCTATACAGGATCTGGAATTTAAATGTCAAAACTTCGAGAGTGTGTAAAGATAAACTAAGAAAAAAAATCCTGTAGAGATATGCTCGTTTTTGCTTCGTTTGGAAGAAAATCGCAAAAAAAATAAAACGTAGTTTTCATTTTTGTACATTCTCATTACTTATTCACGTTGTATTTATTCACTTGCTTAATGTAGATATTGTTCAAAATGTTGGTCTCTTCAATGCAAGCATTGCATCTATACGCATAGCTCGTGTTTCAGCTAAACACTCATCTGGCGATATTTGGTGCACTGCAGTCTCGATTTGATTTCTCAGTTATTTTCTTGAGTTGATTGACGACGAAATTAAAATAAATTTCTTGCTTCAAGATCCCCCCACACAAAGAAGTCCAGTGACGTCAGATTAGATAATCGAGGTGGCCAAGGTATTACTCTTCCACGTCCAATCCATCGTTGTAAAAAATGTCTGTCTAGCCAAGCTCGAGTAGTTCTGCCATAATGAGCTGGACACCCATCAAGTTAAAACCACATTTCAATCCGTTGTGCAGGTGGATGTCTTCTAAATAATCAAAAAAGTCAGTCTCCAAAAAATCTATATATCTGGCTGTATTTAATCTGTCGGGTAAAAAAAATGGTCCCATTAGACAAAAATAAACAAAAAAAATTTTCACCTGAAAACGGAATTATTATTATTTTTTTATGTACAGTTTTAGCGATGATAATACTTTAGAAACGATGCAAGAACGAAGCAACTACGTTTTGTCTTTTTTGCGATTTTCTTCAAAACGAAGCAAAAACAAGCATATCTGTTCAGGACTTTTTTTCTTAGTTTATCGGTCTTCTACACGCTCCTAAAGTTTTGACATTTAAATTCTACACACCCTGTATAACTATAGCTAACCTGTGTGAAGTTAGCCTCCCAATACTTTTGATAAAACTAACCTTCTATAGTTCATTTGATTGTTTCTATACGTAGGCTGTTGGAAAAGTTTCTGCAATCTAGTACTTCCAGTAGCACCAACATTCTGCTACTATCATATCCGTAAAATTAGACGTTTTTAACCTATAATTCAATTGACAGTTTGTACCCAAGCCAACTAGTTTTGTTTGCATAGTATTTTAAAAGAAGTTATTTTATAAGAAAATGGAAATTTCGCGTGAAAATTTTCGGGCAATGATTTTTTACGATTACAAATGTAATCTAACTCCGAAACAATGCATCGATCAACTTCATTTGGCTTTTGGGGATGAAGCCATCCAATAGGACTGTTTATAATTGGTTTACCGAATTCCAGCGTGGACGTACCTTTCTTAGTGATGAATTCCCTGAAGGTTGTCCATCCACATCTGTTGTTGCCACTAATGCTGTGCGTGAAATGATTGAGCGAGATCGGCATATAACATACCGCGAGATTCAGGCATCCTTAGGCATTGACA
>NW_017304395.1:1636481-1643741 GCF_001594115.1 Trachymyrmex septentrionalis | reverse complement strand
TGAGCCCGAAAGTAAACAACAATCCACTGTTTGAGTATTTCAAAATGAGCCGAAACCAACAAAAGTTGTTCGTTCACGCAGTGCTGCCAAGCAAATGATTGCTTGTTCCTTCGGTTATACCGGACATGTAACAACCGTGGCTTTAGAGGATCGAAGGACTGTAAATACTGATTGGTATACAACAATTTGTTTGCCAGAAGTCATAAATGAATTGCGTAGAACAAACCGAAATCATCCTTCATCATGACAACGCCAGCTGTCACACAGCACGTCAAACCGTTGATTTTTTATCCAGTAATAATGTCGAATTGATGATTGTCTCATTGTCCGTATTCACTTGATTTATCACCTATAATAACTTCTTTTTGTTCCCAAACATTAAAAATAAGATGCGTGGTGAGCGATTTGAGTCGCCTGAAGCAGCTGTTGAAACATTTCGTACACTGATTACAGCCTTAGAATGGAAAAAATGCTTCGAAAATTGGTTCGAGTGTATGCAAAAATGTATCGATCTTAAAGGCGAATACTTCGAAAAACAATAAAGCCATTTACCGAATTTTACATGTTTTTTTCATATTGTTTGCAGAAACTTTTCCAGCAGCCTACGTATAACTCTTCGTTTGCATATACAGGGTGTTTGGAAATTAGTGACAATTTTACAATTGTCGCAATGGTTAACGAGTTATTAACTTAAGAAAATAGCCAAATTCGCCCAACCCACCACCAAATGCAAGCGCGCGACAGGATAATACCCGCCTCGCGCGCGTACTATGTAAACGTTGTTTACAATGCAAAATGATAGAGGACTTTTCTTCTCAGTTTAATCCATTCTACCACATGTGCGAAAAACTTATCACTAATTTCCAAACACATTGTATATGCACATTTCGAATTTTCAATTACATACTTCTGATAAAAAAATTATTTAAAAAACAATTTGGGGGAGAGGAGCTAACTTCACACTAGCTCTTCAACTTCAAGCAAATTGGATTGAAAAGGTCTTAATCGATAGATTTCCATTTACATATTTCGAAGCAAATCAATTTTTCGTTTGCACATCTTAGTTAAAAAGTTATTAACAATTAAAGTTTCGAGAAAAGTCGACTGCGGCAGATAAGTTCAAATCGCACAAACTATGCTCAAAATGGCATAAATCGATAGGTCTTCGTTTGCACACCTTCAGTTAAAAAGTTATTAACAAATAAATGTTGGGTGCCAAATTGAAAATTCACGCGACAAAAATTACGTTTTTGGCTATGTTATTGACAATTATGGTTTCAATAAATAACAACAATATTATATTTAAATTGACAGTAAATGGACGACGACATTACACTTCGATAAATTTGAGTATGGATTTAATATGTTTTTTAAGGAATGTAAGCTCATAGTTTAATTGAGAAATTTACATACCGCCGACATTAGCATTACCCAAAGCGTACAGTGTGGAGTTTATAAAAAAATAGCGTTTCTCTTTGACAGAACTAGTACACACGCAGTGCACTTTAAAGCCATTGTACACAAGTCAACGTAAATATTTGCTCGTATAATTAGCATATTAATTTATTAGAAACGCTTGTCTGAATACACTGATTTTATGTTATTTTATATACATATTGTTTCTTATATTTTTACTACATTTAAACGTCATTTTTACCAAAAAGAATTTTTGATTTTTTCAACCCGTCCCACTAGAAAAACTCCTTACGATAAACATTTAAAAAAAAAACGTGAGAATATTCAAAAAGAAACATTTTTCATAGATGGATGTGCTAAATATACATGTAAACGTATTTTCGTTTAAATGCGTATAATAGCGAGCTTTACTAAAAATACGTACCCAGATAGTAAAATGTCTGCAGTCTTCTAGCAGACTGTCAGCAGGTTCGAACAAAAAATGACGGCAGTCTGCCATCAACTGCGTCTCATTAGGCTTGTGTTCTGTTAACATCGCCTGTCGATATAATGTGAAGGCAAATTGTTGAAACTGAGCAGATCCTGCCGATTCTGTTACGTTTCTTCTAGCAGTCTGTCAACAGTATTATGTATTATATCTAATTCTGTAACAATTCTGTTATTATTTTGTTAGTATAGTGTGTAGCAGACATTTAAAAAATCTGCTTTCTACAGACTTGGCTATTTGAGTATATTCGGAAAAACGTTAATAAACGGATATGCTAATTATTTGTGTAAAGTATATTTGTTTAAATATATAATAGAGAGCCCTAATTATAATCATATTCTGAAAAATTATTTTTCAAATATGAACAAGAACGTCTCTCTATTTAGACGTATTTGTTTCATATCATGATGGTTGCACGTGAGATAGCGATAAAGACAAATACAACTTAGAGACCATTTAATCAGAGTCTGGCTATCGCATACTTTTTATCAAATACTCTTATCAAATACTCTTTATCAAATCTCAATTTGAAACATTGTGATTCATTTTTTCCCTATGACATGTAACGATGCACCCCTGCAATATGGCATTCTTAACGTTACCGGCTCAAATCTTTAATTAACGATCTTAACGTAGCGCTCCAAACTCGGCCAAGCAAACGCAAAAACCACCGAACCGAACATCGCCGAGAACTGGTTTTTTGCGACTCCGCATCCTGGGAAAAAATACCGAGGGAAACCGGGAAATTACAATACGATCTCTGACAGCGCAAAATACAAACGACGATCGCGACCAAAAAATCCTATTCCATTCCCGAGTACAATCCCGAACGAGTCAGCACTCCGAAATCCGCTAAGCAAGTGCGACCAGCATCCGATTCAGATCTTAGATGAACAGTGAATAGCGAGAAAAGAGAGTAGAACATATTCTGCCTCCGCTGAGCGTTCTCAGCAGTCGGCGAGTCAGCCTAACTTTCCTATATACCGGATTTTACACCGGTTTTAATATGTACCCAGTATTCCCAGCCGAAATTTGAATGTAATATATGGTATATATAGTGTATAAAATGAATGTGTAATATATTCCTTAGGAATTGTTGATCAGAAAAAAATACTTATAACAATTTTATTGTTGTAAAATATTTCAAAAAGTTGCATGCAACAAATTTAGAGTCGACTTTTATTATTATTTAGTTAAAATGTGTATGAAAAATCTCATAATAAATCTCTGTGCCTTTTACTGTTATAATGATGTGTGATATTGACTATGTATTTGTATTAAATTTATATTGGTTTTTAAGCAACATTTGCTCAATATATCTTCAACGCATGCCAATATATGTATAATTAATGTTTAACTAACAATAAGATACATACTTGTCTATATTATAAATTCGTAAATATTAAAACGTTATACAATAAGGTAAAAAATATATCTTGAATGTTCAGTTACTTCCAAAAAATTAATATAATCTTACGTAAATAAAAAATTAAGTATAGGGATAGATCGTGCCGAATGAACTGCCATACGCTCAATTATTAGGTTGTTCGGAAAATAATTTCGTTTTTTCTTATGAAAATAAAAGACGATTTTCAATCAGACGCGTTTCAAATGATCATGAACGGTCGAATTCGATATTTAATTTCGAATTTAATTTCTCAGCGATCTCACGAGTTGTTATTCGCCGGTTTGCATCAATTAATGCCTTTATTGTTTATCAACTTCAACTGGCCTTCCAGAACGTAGTGCATCTTCAACATCAAAATTGCCGGATCGAAATTTTGCAAACCAGTTTTGGCACTGGCGTTCTGTCGATACATCTTCTCCATACACATCGGATAATTTTTTTCTTGCTTGAACAGCATTTTTATCTTTTCGATAGTAAAAAAGTAAAATATGCCGAAAATGCTGCTTTTCACTTTCATATTTGATAGGGCACCAACCAAAAACTACTGCGTAGAATCAATCGAACTTTTTTCACAAGCAAGCCTTGCTATATCAGCTATCAAAATATATAATGATTATGCGGCTTAAGTGTGAAGTTGGCTGTGAAAAATATAATTAAGTTCTCTGTTGGGAAAAAACGAAATTACTTTCCAAACAACCCAATAGCAAAGAAATATTTTTTAAATATTTTTTTTTATATTTTATCAATGACAAGAAAATATTTAAAAACATTGAAAATAATTATTTTCTATTTTTCATTAAAAAATGATTTTAACATTGTAGAAAACATTTCTTTAACATTCAACAAAACGTATTTTTAATATTAAATAAATGGTTTTTAATATTTTAATGAATAGTTTAAAGAATGAGAACCGAGAACTATTAAAATATTTTATTTACTTCATCTTGGAGCTCAATTTTAAAAGTTTATCTTCAATTTTAGTATTATTTAATTATAACATGGGTGAAAAACCTCATTCTACGTTTTTTATTCTAATATATGTAGGATTTTTTTTATTTTCGAAAATAAAATTCCACGGGTTGACGATTGTGTAGCGTATTGCTCGCTAAATAATTAATATAAAATAATTACTAAATTAATATAAATATTGAATAAATATTAAATAAATGTTTTCAAATTATTATTACAAATAATTAGTGTAAAATAAATATTTAATAAACATTAAATAAATATTTTTCCTAAACTATTATTTGAGATATTAAATACTTTTAATATAAACTATGTAAAGTATATTAATAAACATTTAATAAATATTATTTTACAATAAATTGTATATAATTAATGAAAAATAAACGTTACAATTAAAAATCATTTTAAAAACTTTGTGTTGATTAAGCGAGTACATAAGCCTCGATCGTCGAACTAACAACAGCTCTTTGACACCGAACGCTGATTGGTGAAAAACAAATAATGGGGGTAAATTTTACTCCCACTATCGACTTTTTACTAATTAGCGCTTGGTGTCAAAGCTCTGTTGTCCGTATATAGATCCAGGCTAATTATATAATTGCTACTTAAATAGCACCTTTTCTTTTATTGCGTTATAATGGCTTTAGATTATCTTTTTTTGAAATTTATATTTTCCGACTACTTTACTTCTTTTTTCTTCTTGTACATACTTCGCTAATATTGCAATAACTGAATGAAGACAAAATGCATGCTTCATGCAACGTGATTACGATTGGAAATATTTAAATTGAATTCCGCTATAAATATGCATGGATTCAAGACAACCCATGACTGATCACTGACAATTTCTGTGACAATGGAACTTTACTTATTGCAGGATTGAACGTGACGACCGCGTATCCCGGCCCCTTAGCTACAAACACGTTTGATCAGCAAACAATTGACAATATCAAAAGACCGAATAACAAGTCGGAAATACTCAAGCCCAGCCAGGAATCGGAGCACAGTACTTCTTTCTTCTCGGAAAATTCAAAAACTGATAAAACCCAAACAGATACTACTATTCACAGACTTCCTCACTATCCTATGGATCCAGGACATCCTACAATATCTTATAACGGACCTTATAGTCCCGACTACCTATCCACCCATCTCAATGTAGAAGACATTTTTCATTTACCCGTTTATTCCGTAAAGCCAATGTTGAGGGAAAAATCAAAATCAAAATTTGATTTGAAAAAGCCTGTAGAAATAAGACCTCACAAGGAAATAATTGATCAGTATTTTCCTGGTCCATTAGTACCTGATAAATTTCCCGATAAAGCCACGTCGATGCTTCCATATCCTAATGAAAATCAATCAAATTCATTAAACCTAAACAAATTAGCCCCTTCGCTAAAAGATCGTCCAATTGATCAAGCTCAGTTTATCCCATTACATTCTCATCTCAATACATCAGAATCAGGATTCTTACTCACTTCTAGTAATAGAGAAAACATCTCTCAAGTTAATTTTAATAACCAGTACGGTAACACAGCAATTGGTCTTCCTTATTATGATTCAATCCCCGTCAAATCCGATTTAATCGATCCAAATGTGATTGTTCCTATAACTTCAAAAAAGAAGACCACACCGAGTAATCCCTTTATTGATGCAGAAAAATCAAAACCATTTTCGATATTATCTGATCGGTCAAAACAAAATAAAAAAAATCCTAATTATGAGACTTTATCAGATAAACTACATCACCTGACAAATTCGCAGCATCCTGATCTAATTCAGCTCAATCATACTCCTCCTCAAGATTACCCTAG
Source organism: Trachymyrmex septentrionalis (assembly GCF_001594115.1). Classification (NCBI taxonomy): domain Eukaryota; kingdom Metazoa; phylum Arthropoda; class Insecta; order Hymenoptera; family Formicidae; genus Trachymyrmex; species Trachymyrmex septentrionalis. The sequence goes on along the minus strand of NW_017304395.1, from coordinate 1,637,647 downwards.
TATATATGACCTTCACCAACAAATCTCTGGTCAGAAACAACTGCCTACTGATCAAGCGCAATCCGTTTATTTCGGAACGATACCTACCACATCGAAAAAGACGACGAAATATCATAGCTTTTCGCAAAAAGATGAAAATGGACAGATCACTTATCACATTCACACACCCAATATTCCAAATACTCCTCAGCAAATTGAGGAACTATTAGCACACATCAATCAGCACGATCCCAATCCAGGACCCTTCCAAGATTATTCCAAAAAACCTGCTGTACTTTATAATGTTCCAAATAACCGCCCGCTGCCAACTGTACCACTTCATATAGATGCTCAAATATCACATTCAGGATTTACGCACTTGAACCATCCGCTCGCAGCACAAACGTCCAGTCAATCAGGTTCGTTCCTGATCATCACAAAAAATAATATACAGAATTTTTATTAGCAGTCGGAAATGAGCTGATATTCCTTGCTGAAAAATAAAATAATGCTTTTGTTACTAACATTTGTTGATTGCATAAATTTTCATAATTTATAAAACTACAACATTATATGCCTTTGTAACTACATCCCAAAATTTAAACTTATACGAAAATTCAATTATATAGTTAATTAAGAAATTAAATTTTATTATTTGATTGCATTTTTACCATGCAATTTGCAAAATACATTCTTCTTTTAATTGGTTATAATACGAATATTATTTATATATACGTATATATTACACGTACAAATTCCATTTTCAGAAAAAGTTATTTTAAATTTCGATAAGGAATATTGTCACATGTACTGAAGATATATTTCTCAAGAAATTTTATTCATTTATATAAGAAACTTATACATTAATGCTTTTGAAAAACATACATTGCAGTAGATATTTGCAATTAAAGACAATTGCTATGATCGTGAAAAACTCTTGAAATTAGAAAAACATGTGAAGATGAGAAAATGAATGATAAGATTAAGTAAAACAAGAGATAATGAGCCTGGCACGATGTAAGTGCAATTACCGTACTCATTCATTCATTCGATGGCGCAACATTCCAAAATCAGGACAGGGTCTACCTCTCGTACGTATGCCCGTGTTGCGCACGTAGGTATATACACAGATATACGGGACCTACAATTTAACCGCGCTGATTCCGAATTTGAGATTTTCTTGGTAA